>NW_010339429.1:0-13842 GCF_000700745.2 Antrostomus carolinensis | reverse complement strand
GTGTAGCTTTGGGCACTAGAAGCAATGTTGGGTTTCGTCCTCATAACACCATTTGCAATAAAATGACACTCAGGTTGCAAAGCTCCGGGCAGAAGAAGAAGAGATTTGAGGCAATAGATCTGAGATTCAGACTTTCTGGAGATAGAGTCAATGGAGTTATCGCCCTTCCCTGGAGACACTGTAAGGAGGCAAGACTTCACTGAACAGTGCTGCAGGTGATGGTACATATCATCAAACATATGCAGGAAATTTCTTGTTCTGGATTTTCAGCTTCCCTAGCCTTGAATAACTTGTGATTAGTGAGCCTCCTGACCAGAGGAGCAATATTTATTGAGCAATAAATAGTAGTTCTTCTCAGCAATTTTTTATTCAGAATATTCTCACTTCGAGGTTGATTCTTTTCTTTCCTAATTGTTCTTTTCCTTCTTTCACCTTTTGCTTCATTTCAGTTTCATTCTCTCTGCCTCTTTTTCTACTCTTTCCTACCATCTTCATTTCAATTTTATAGCCTGCCTCAGTTTTTCTTCTTTTTTTTTTTTTAATTTATCTTAAATTTTTCATAAAAAAACCTTCCAATTTTTACTCTACCCTTCCTTTCCTGATAATAAAAGTGGAATTAATGTGATGTTTACACACTTTTCCAGCAATCACCCTGCTTAAATAGTATATTTCCTCCCTAATCCTCTTTGCTCCCTTTGTTTAGACTAGAAGCTCATCAAGTCAGGGACCATTTCTCCTCCATGTTTGTACTGCTGAGGACAAGAGGGCCCTGTTTTCATATGCCTTCCAGTGTTAAAAAATATAACTAAACTGACAATCATAATAGCAAGAAGTATTTAAACAAGCTGTCTACCATTCAGTGTGACCTTGGTACCCTGATAAAAATGACTTAGAAAGCAATGAGACTTCAGCTCTTAAGTGTTTAAACCATTTTTGGAAATACCCAAGTATCCAAAAGTTTTAAAGCCTAATCAAGTCTCTAGACAACTGCTAATTTTTGAAATGTTTTAATGGAGGTAAAATGTTAGAAGATGGTATGCAATGAATATGCAATGTAACCAATTCATACAACATGATGTTGTGAAGATTTCCTGACTTTTTAATGCTAAGGAATGGCAAATTCAAGTCAACATACCTGCATCCCCAGCTGAATGCACGGCACTGTCATATGCTGCTGAATTGTGCTGGAAGTCTTGCAGGTTTTGAGACCACAACCTCACGTTCTCATCCATGGGGGTTGTAGCCTGTGTTACTGTCATGGTAGCACTTACGGCCTCTGCAGTCTTCAGTTTCACTTGCTCCAAACGCTCTCTGGCCTCCACTACAAAATGAATAGAGGATGAGAAGAAATGAACTCTTTCAAAGAGCAAGCTATAACCATTACTTAGCAAATGGTGAGGCTAAGGGGATTATACCTTTTGCAGAATGGGGACCCAGCCTTGCTTGGTTGATTTTCTCTTTATTTCCACAGAGAATATTAAAAACTTCCTGTGGTTGGCCTACAGTTATATTGATTCTTAAAATTTAACAAATTCTCCTTTCCATTCTACATTGTTAGAAATTTTCAATGTCCTTGCATTTTTTGTTATATAGCCAAGGAAGTGTGAACAGGAATGAAAAAAGACATTGTTTTAAATCAAGTTTTTAAAAGAAAATGCAAGTATTTGTTAGATATATTTCATGAGTTATTTTTGAAGGAGAGAAACCCAAGACAGTGAAGTGGTTTTGTTTTTTCATACCTGGCATTTTGAATCACTAACTACTATATTTGTAAAACCTGTGTCATATTTTGCATATGATCATGTCTTGGCAGTAAAACCCAGCCATTTTTAGTTCAAGTAAATGAAAAAATCTTGACCATGTGAACTTTGAACACCTTCAGATATACTGGGTGGATGCTCTATGATGTCTCTTTTCTGAAAAACTAAGGTGAGATTTTGTCAATTAAGGCTGTCAGTAATTACCTCCCAAATACTCTACTTGCCAGGTGTGATGTATACATGAAATAGATTTTGACTATCAACACAGTAAATCCAAAGACTTGTAGATTCTTCAAGACCTGAAAAGGTCAAGAGTAACATGGGAGAGGATAAGTGTAGAAAGGAGGATCAAAAAGAATGTCAAGAATTTTAGGTCGCAAAACATACGATTTCATTATGAATGTGTTAAAGCTGGATGTTTGCTGTCTAGGTCTTGTAGTTTTAATCAAATTCCTTTAGACTTCCCTGGAACTGAAATTTTAATACCAACTTTATTGGCCATATACAAAAATAAAATATGCTCTTAAATGTATGAAGATAAAGCATCATAATGATGAAGATCCTCTTACAACCTGGCTCTGCTGATTGTATTTTCGTGATGGCTCTCCTCAATTGGCTTTGCAGAGCGTTCATTCTGGCAAGAGTGCCATTAACATGCCAGCTAGTATCTGCAATGGTTAAATAGTTACCTGTGGGGAGAAAATAGTATGTGTAGTTGAGTGGATTTGAAGTGGCATTTAAAAAGATAAATTCTATCTTGTGGAGGTATCTCGTTAAGTGTTTAATACAGCATAGACAATATACTATAGCCTCTTTTAGTATAGGTCATACTAGCACGCTGGATTTCACATAATCTAAAGGAAAAAGCAACCTTGCAGCTCCAGACATTATTTGCTTGCTACAGGGCTTCTTAGAAAAATGTGGAGACCTGTATCTCAGTCAGTACTATCTCTCTTAGCTTTACCAGAACTGCTGAGAATAGCTGCAACACGTATGCAGGCAAATTTTTAAGGAACTCAAAAGGTCCTGAAAAATTTAAGAGGTAATTTCTGTAATTTTAGAGCTTTCTTTCATTTTCAATGAAAACAGGCCAAAATCCTTTAACAATTGTTATTATCCTTCAGTTGTGAAATCCAGCTTTCTGAACACTTAAACTGTTGTGAATTTATTTCAGTTGAATGACTTGATTGAGTGTATTTACCTGTGAACAACTGTTTGGAGGACCACATGTTTAAACAGTGACTGTATCTGAAATGGTCCTTTTGTAAATGAAATAAACTTCCAGCATCTGGCAGGATGACAACACTTGTACTACTCAAACTGCGCCTGTGGCCATTTCAAGTACTTTGTGTAGTAACTTCAATCGATACACTACTCTGTTACAGCAGTAGTTCTGCCTTAGTGATGTGCTTTTGAAATTTATTTTAATGTGCATGCTTATAAACAGACTGGGAAAGTGGAAAGGCTGTATATTTACTGTCATCTGCTGTCCGTTGTAGCTCCATGGCTCGGTTGAGAAGTTCTTCGCTTTTACCTTTATGGTAAAGGATCTGTGTATCGATTCCAACTGCAGCCTACAAGTATGTTCCAAAAAAGAAAGTCAGCATAATGCTTACTAAATATTCCTGTTTATTGTGTTTAAGTGTGGCTAACATAATACTTGGTATAAATGTAACTACTAAGTCCCTGCAGCAAGGCCAGAGACAAAATTCACATCCTCATCCCTGAGTGTGAGTGGGCACTTTGACCCATTTTAACTTGACTTTCTACGAGAAACAATGGTGCTTCTGTTAGATGTCTTGACCACTTTTCCTACCACATGGTACTGAATGGAGTAGGAGGACCTGAGCAGTAAATGCCCTCTCAGGTTTCTACAGGGCCAGGGGGTTGTCTGGACTTTCACAGAAATGCCTCAATTTGAGTTACAGCACAGAGCAGCATCACCCTGTACTTAGGGACAGAAGAACCTGTGACATCTTTTAAAATACCAAGGGACTGGCAGAAAAATTAACCACCTAAGATTTAATTAAGGAAATAGTAAATGAATTAAAATGTGAGAAGTGCAAAGTTCAATGCTGACAGTTAAGCTAAATCTTGTTTTTTCTTTATACATAGGTGTCCAAAGTCCCTGAACCATTGCAAAGTAAAAGCTGATACTATGAAAATTACTTACATCATTGACCCGGTTTGTTGTGTTCAGTGCCAGCAATGCAGCTTTATTAGCTTCTTCAATATAACCCGCAATGTTTTCATAAACATTTGACGCATTTATTGCCCTTTGTACCAACCCATTTGTATCAACACCATACAAATTCCTATTAAAAAGAGAGTAAAAGGAGAAAGAAACCAAACTGAATAAAAGTAGTCTAAAATGGATGAATTTTCTTAATGTTCTGTGAATTCTGACTACATAATCATGCAGATAAACGTATTTGGCCTGAGTAGTGTTGTCCTCATTGTGTATGACCATTTATGTCAATATGAAGCAGGTGAAAACTATGTGGATAGAAGGTACTTCCCAGTGGTTTAACTCTGGGAATTTTGCCCTTAATGCCTATGTGAGCAGCAACAAGTGACTGCTGAGCTTTTATCTTTTTTTAATCTAGATTAGATATTCCATAAATTAACAGAATAACATCTATCAGTTGTTCTTTAGGGATAACTCCTTGCCGTGAATGGAAAGACCTGCGTGTGCTGTATCACTGGGCTGTTTACACTTTCCAAAAGTAGGTGGGAAAAGAGGGAGGATCAAATGAAGAACTGCCCATGATCATGAAACTTTGCCAATAGTTAGATTTGAAAAATAAGAGATAACTTTGCTGTCACGATAGAGCTCGATTTGCATATTAGGTGATAAATGGTCTTTAGGGGAGATTCCAAACAGCAGCTGATTTAGGACTCAGCCTTGCTGTTAGCAACTTTGAATAAATACGATTTTTTATATTTTTGTGATAAACAGAATTTAGATTATATGTTATATATAGACTTTATATATATATATATATACATGTCTATTCACTTCAAAGAGTTTGCACACAGAGGACTTATTAAGTTTCCAGATTTAGTGTTGTTGCAAGAATTTCCTGCTGTATTCCCTCAACACAAAAGAAGAAACTCTGCCAAATAAAAGCCTAACAGGCTTATAAAGCAAACCCATAAAAAACAAAATGATTTGAAGACAGGCTAAATTTTTTAAAGGATTAAAGTTTCACTGCAGGACAATCTTCCCAACAAATAAAAGAGTCAGCACATTTCCATCTGGATATTTTATAATTATTTCTGTTTGCTTTCTATTAAATTCCTAATGTGTTGGACTTGGTAGTTGTTTTTAAATTATTTTGGTAAGGGATGAAGGCTAGCCATATGGGGTATTTTCTTTCAAGTGATTCTGCTGCCCCAGTTAGCTGATATCAGACTGAACATACTATTTGTTTTTTAGCTTGTCTGTAGTTTGTGTGGCATTACAGAACAGAGTTTCAGATGTCAGCTTTGTACAATTATATAAAAGAAACCTATCCAGGCTTTTTTTTTTTTTTCTGTATTTTAATTTCTTATCTAGGGCATACTAATATTAAGAAACATCTGGTATTTAGATAATACACTTAAAGAGTAGTTTTATCTTCCAAAAGCATATGTCCATGATGTTACTTAAGGTGGGATTTGGTGAAATATGTTATTTAAGAATTCATTTGCAGCAGTGATTTTTCCATATGTAGTCCCAACTGCAAATAAAGTCATATTTCAAATCTGTCTAGAAGTGACTTTTTAGTAAATTGCGGAAAATTGATGTATTTAGTACCTCCCAGCAAAACAGAAAGACTCCCAGTAAGTTTTTGGTGTAACAGTGGGCTAGTTTCACTGGGACGCAACCTACTGAGTATCAGAACTACTCCCTTTGTAAACCAGTTCCTGAACAAAAATTATCCCAAAGCCCATTTTGTGACCCATAATGCTAACTATTTTTTAATGTGAATGAACTTACTGACATGAGCTGTTTCTGCAAACCCCATTTAATCTACCTGTATTATTTTACTTTTCAGTAATCTACCTTTCCTATTTTGCTATGGGAAGAGAACGTGCCAAATTAGAAAAGGGAGAATGTCATGCAAGATATATGATTATTCTTGGAAAAGATTAATAGATTTTGCTTAGCTTAACTAACTGACAAGTCCTTCCATCCATGACTTAACAGTGATTTGTTTAGTGCTTATTTACAGAAAGTATATTTAATGTCACTGTGTTTCTGCTTGTCTTCTAGTTCATCCAGCTGTTCAGTCAGTAGCATGTGTATGAACAGAGTCTGCTGAAGTTAAATTTTACCGGTCCAGCTCATCAGCGAGTCTTCTTAGGTTGTGTGCATGATGCATAGCCTTTTCTACCAAATCGTCATCAAACAGAGACAGATTGGCTAGTTTTTCTTGCAATTCCTTTTTTCCTCCATCTATTTCTGCGTAGAACCCTGACACATTCTAAACAAAATATGGAAGGAAGGAAAGAAGATGAAAATTCTAAAAAATCAAGTCTGCATTTTGATTACTATATTTTATTTTCCTCTTTATATTATGACAATTTTTTGTTGTTATATTTGTTTTATGTTATATTTCGAACAGATCAAAAAGAGGCAAGCTCTAAAAGAGTCTGTTCCACGATTGTCAGTATGGCAAGACAAATGCACGAAGATAAAAATCAACCAAAATTCCAGGAATCCCTTAAAAAGATATTAGTGAGATATGTGTAAAATACAAAAGAAAGACAGTTGAGAAATGTCTTACTATCTTGCTATCTTTTATGTTTGCTCCAGAATTGTGCCAATGACAAGTCTTGCAGAGTAAAGTGCTAGTAAGTGAAATAAGTAAACCAGATCTTTGTAAAAATCCCCTCATTGAAATTCTTCTTAAATTGTGTGGTGGAACTAATAATTTTTATTTTATTTTATTTTTTTTTAACCTGTGAACACTGAAGGCCAGAAATTAGTTTTTTGGGACTTCTAAATGATATCTATACAAATAAACTAAATAGTGCTGTGGTGGTGGTGTTGTTTATGCATTATCCCGTTGCTGCATGAACCCTGGCAGTGTTTTGGCCCTGGGGAGCTGCCCCTCTCCCAAACCTACCTCCTTGGGGAATAGCATGAGACAGTGCCTGTGCCCCAGGGACAATTTGGCAATTACTGGAGAGGGGCAGGGAGTTCAGCTGTATGGCTGTGAGCTGTGTCACTTAGTGGATAACAGGCTGCGTCCCCTTCCTGTCTCCTTGTACAGAGACATCCTTCATGCTAAGATATCTTGTGTTAGTCTAATTTGTAAATCAGTCCACATAAATACTTCCTAGATGTATGTGCAGACAAGGAGAAGTAGTATCCCTTTGCCCTAGCCACACTTCTTCCTTATATGAAATACCTGTGAGGAAGACCAAATGGGCCTGCATTCACCTCTTCTCCAATACCCAAGCTTGCTGATATGATTGAGGATTATAAATGTGGCCTCCAAATACAAGAAAAAAGGATGAAGTGGAGGGAGAGAAAAAGGATGAATGAGTAAAATGTGAAAATACTTATTGCTGAGGAGGATGGAAGTTGTATGATGTTCGCATACTACTTTCTTCCTTGCAGTGTGAATATCCCCTATGTGTAAACTTATCCACAGGAGTGGGAGACCCAAAAAGATAAACTGCAGCAATTTGTTTTGCACACAACACAGGAGAAAAAAAAATCATACTACTTGATAACCCAGGGATAGTTATAAAGCAAGTTGTCTTCTTCCTCTTTTCTCAAATTACTTTTCCAAAGAAAAATTAATGTCTTTTGAGGTTTGCTTTTGTGTTAAAAATAGAAGTGGAAAACTATGACCAAAATGAATATATGTGGATAATTTTAATTTGTCTTAAACTATCTTAAAATTTTAAAATAGAAAAAAAAAAGTTTTGATAAAATGGCAAGTATTTTAGTTAGTAAAATCCCAGTTTTATTTTCTTAATTTTTCATAGAGAAATAGAAAGTCCAAAAACCATGGAAATGTTTAATCTTCTAAAAATTTTCTACACCATCTTGTCTCATTTGAAACACTGGATACTGGTCTACAGTTCCAGAAGAGGATTCTATAAGACAGTTTGTTTATATATGTTTCATACCCTGACAGTAGCTGGTTTTAACACTGACATCTGGGATTAGCCTGCTCCTATGCTCACTTACAGTCATGAGAAAAGGAATTTAGTATACAGTGCAGTCTGTTACCAGAGCATCTTTTGGCAGGTGCTTGTAATGAAATAATTGAGAACTCTAAAGCAAAATCCTTCATTCAGCCCTGCCTACAGTAACATGTAGGCATATATAATTATTTTTCCAAGGCAATAAAATGTAATTACAGAGCTTTTAATCCAGTAAGATTTATAATTTTTTGGGGGGAATATTCATCTGTATTTCATCAAAACAGTATAAAAAAAAGGAGAGGTTTTTATTCAGTGGTTTAAACACATGACTTAAAAGTTGAAAAAATCAGGACATATCATTTAAACACGTCACTGAGGCACCTACCTTTATTACCTCACTTAACTCAGAGTTGACCTTTTGCGGTCCTGCCAAAATAGTTGTGGCACTTAGCAGAATGCTGTTCACTTCATCTATTTGCTCTTTAATTTTTTCATGTTGTTTCTACAAAAAATAAAATAAAATAAAATTAAATCACATCTAAAACCACCCGTGCATCACTAAAGCGTTACCATTTTTGTTAAATTTGTTAAAGTTAATTCAAAAGATGAAGTGATTAACTAAATAGATTTTAGACAAGTTTGAAGTTTTTCCCAGGCATCTCTAATAGCTGCATATTATAATGCAACTCTGCATTTTCTTGTCTTTGTGAAATATATTTTTTTAATTTATTAATTTCATTTTATATTATGGCATGACCAATTATTGGAATGAATTATTATTCAGTGCACTGCCAGCAGAGACAAATTAGACATGGATTTTTCATAGTGGTCTGGAGACTAGTTTTTTTCTGGAATTTTTTTTTTAAACCAGAGAGTTCTTTTCCTTGTCAATAGTAAAGCTAATGTAGGCAATCTCTTTTGTACAGCATCTGCCTTCTTTGTGAGGAATAATGAAGATCCAACTGGTTAAAAAGAGTGAACAATTACAAATACACACTTCAGGCTTTACTTCGTAAATGTGAGACGAGCTACAGCTTGGAACTCTAATTATGAAACAACGGAAGAACAGAAGAGGCTTTGTACATAAGGATTCCAAGCTGCTTGTAGAAGAATTCACAAGAACTGCACATGTGATTTCTCTATAGAATTATTAGATCTTCCACATCAGCATGAATTTCTAGCACTGCAAATTTAAAGAGCTCAAAACTCAGCCACTGATGCTATGAAAACCACAGGTTGGCCAGAATTTGCAAGATTGTTCTTCAAATCATAAAATTGCTCCCTAAACCCCTCTCCTCCAGAATCCAAACAATTTCAACCACTGAAATGAAAACAGTTCACTTCAAATGGTCCCAAATTGTTCTCTTTGTCATTTTCTTCCTTGCTGAAAAAATAAATTAAGAGAAAAGTTTTAGGTGGGACATTCTGGTTTTTCATCCCTTAAAGGAAACTAAAGAAAACAGAGAAAAAGTAAGAAACTGCTAGGAGCAGAAAAAAATAGTCTTTTTGTATGGCTGATGGATTGGGTACTTTTCTGGGATAAGAGACTTGAAAATTCAATTTCCTCGTCAGCCAGATGGGATTTGAACCTAATACCAGCACTTACAGGCAAACATGCCCCTCTTCCATGCTGCAGGGGACAGGTCTCCTCTGAGCTCTCCTCTGGAGTGATTACTTTGTTCAAATACTAAAACTATTCATTTGAACAGAGCATAAGGGAAAACTGCTGTAGCCTTATAGCTAGGCTGTTCACCCAGCAAGCAGGAAACACAGTTTCAAGATATCTGTTGTGGAGCAGTTGTAGAATGGATTTGTGCTTCATGATGCAAGGACAATAATCTGCTCTTCCTGAAAAAATGGGGATGCATTTCACTTAAAGAGGACCAGAGAGAACGTTTGGATGAGACAGTATGAATGTATCCAGCCCAGGGCATGAATGCAATGCAGAGTCTTTGTAAATAATTGTCTTAATAGAATATATTAACTTATGTGAGCACAAAGTCCTTCCACACTATAAAACAGTACATAATAGGTGAAACAATCCCACCACAGTATTTGTAGCAGCCACGCTACATGGAATTTTAAGCTGCTTAGGTTTTGTCGCAATTCACCTTCCTAGTTTAGGCAGTAATATCCATCTCTTCCTTGGCCTGCTGAGACTTGTAGTTTATTGTCACTCCATGAATAAATAATGGTACCTTGCATTTCTACAACTTGTTTCTTAGAACTGGAGACTCAAACTCATCCTGCTGAGTGGTCCAAGAAATTATTTTTTGGTATGATCATTCCTGAATCTAAATTGTTTGCAATCTACTGTTTTAAGCATGGATGGAGTGTTCACAGACAACAGTTATGATAAAAGTACTGAATAGTACCTCATGCTTTTGAAGATTGTCTTTGTTTTCCTTATTTATATCCTCCGTTTGTATAACATAGTCAAGTGCCTGCTCTAATGCCTCCTCCAGGTCTGACAGCTTCACATCCTGTTCGCTGAGCTGCTCCAGCACATCAGATACTAGAGATCTGGTGTCATTGTACTTCTCGTGAAACTCTTCAACTTGCTGTAGCACTGGGAGAAAAATCAGAGGCCACTGATTAATCCAAGGCTTGCATTTCTGACTTTACTATTCAACATTTTCTGTTGCTGTTACTCAGGAGACAGTAAGACACATTTGTTAAAAAGCTCGCTTGAGAGATCATATACCTAGATTTTAATTTTCCCTCCTCTTTTGAAAGGGAATGATGCTTCTTATTATAGTATCTCATTTTAACCCCATTAATTCCCCCTCTCAAATAGCTTTTCCTAAAAGAAACAAGGTTTGGCTTCCCTTGCTCTTCATTTGTTTTTCATTGTCACAGCTAACCATGCTACTCTGGAGAAGACAGTCTTTATTGTCCTGGGGCTCTGACTCATGCTCACCAAGCTGTGAGAAGTAAGCTCCTGCTCTTTCTCATACCAGCAGTTTTTGTCTCTCTACTGGAGTTTACTCTCCCCATGGCAGAGCTGGCAGCGGGGGAAGGAAGAAGTTCACACGAGCAATTCCAGCCCTGTCAGGAACCTTCCTAAGCAGCTATTGTTGAGGTGCTGCAGTGCACAGGCACACACAGACACACACATATTTTTCTGCCTGTTCTGCCACAGGGGCACGAAACGCCTGCAGAGACTTGGGGCAGGCATTTGGAAGCAGTGGCAGCAGCATCTTCAGCACACTAGTTGGTGCTTGCCAAGGGCCTGCTGGTCTTCCCCAGGGGCTCAGCAGTACGTCCAGAACTGCCCGGCCCGTGCCAGCTGTGCGTCAACATGTGGGTGAATGGAAAACAGACTTAAAACTCACGCTCCTCTGCTGCATTTTCCTCCTCGTCTGCAAGTTGCCTCTGATTAGTGAAAGGCTTACGGCGTTTGATCTCCTTCAGCATCTCCTCAGCCACACCCAGCTTCTGGGCAATTTCTTCAGGGCTCAGCTCTTGTTGAATTGCATAGTATTTCATCTTGCTGCTGATTTCTGTGGGAGAAAGGAACAGATGGTCAATCTAGCATGACTACAGGGAAGTAAATACTGTGGAATACTTTCACTTTTGTGAATCCAGATCAGCCTGATGGCAAAAGAAAGTTTTAATTATCATCCAACTCTATAGTAGGTAATTATTATGTTTAATCCAGTCTTAAAATTAAACCTGTGAATAAATCACACTTTCTGGCATAGGTAGGGGTTTCATCAGAAGAGGATGAGATTAAGCAGGCATGGGTTATGTGCATTATTTGGCTTGGCAGTTCTTATAGGTTGGGATAGTCATTTTATTCTCAGTTCTGTGGCATGTAGCAGGCTGAGGCTTTCATCCAGGATCGTGGTTTTTAAGTGCTGCTGCAAAAATATTATATTTATTAAATAACAACAATGGCAAGGAGACTGAAGTAACTCCTTTTTCTATCTGAAGAAGTCTGAGGCACCCTAAAGAGGTAGTATATGGTTTCTGGCCTGATATTGCCTAGCTGGTTTGGAGATAGATAGTATTTCAAGGTTTTGATCTGAGTTCAAAAAACACTGTTGGATCCTTGCAGCTGAAATTGAGTTTACTCATCCCTAGTGTAGGCATTACGAAGTTTATCCACTTCTCACTCTCTGACCTGAAATACCATCCATCGCCTCTTTTATGCCCTATGATGTGAGTGGCTTTGGCTTGCGTTCATCACTACTTTTGTGGATAACCAGAGCTGGCAAAGTCATTGCTATGCATCTGTAATATTTTTATGAAAAATAGATGTGTAATTGTGGCACGACTGATTATTTGGCAGAGTGTCTTTGTATACAGTTTCTTGCTGTCTCCTGAGCTCATTACTTAAGCTTTAAAGAAGGCTCATACTGAGCTGTAACTGATCATGATCAATGGCTCCATGGATTTCTTTTTCCTTCTCATGCTGGCACACGCATGTGTATGTGTGCACACACACACCTTCTGTCCTGGTTTTTAGCTGAAAAAGGGCCGAGCTTGGTCGGTTGGTGGTGAGCAGTTGCACTGTGTGTCACTCATTTGTATATTTTGCTACTGTTATCATTATCACTACTATTTTAATATTAATATTATTTTAAGTTTTCTTTTACTTCTATTATTAAACTGTTCTTATTTCAACCTACAAGCCTCCTTATTCTTGCCCCCCAATCTTCTCCCCTATCCCCTGGGGGTGGGGGGGAAGTAGGTGAATGGCTGTGTTGGCTGCTAGCCAAGGGCTAGCCCAGTGAAACTATCACACCTTCCCTTCAGTAAAGAGTGGATTACTTCCTTGAGCATGGTGGAACTCATTTTCATCTACTTGTCTCCAACTGCATTCTGGGTGAACAAACACTCTTTTTTTTTTTTTTTTTCACAGACATGGGTGTTGCTTCTTCTATGGTAGCTCAACTTGATTGTGATATTTGTGTGCCAAACTAGATACATGTCTGCTTTCTGTCCTACCCCAAACCAATTAATAATACAGAAGGATGATCCGCAGAGGTCAACCAGTGATTGTTAAATAAGGTACAATGAGGCTCATGCTAACACTTTAGCTCAATAATTGTAGAAAGAAAACATGATGGATGGACAGATAGTCAAAGGTGATTTAGCATCACAGGCATAAGAAGGCAGTACAAGTGTAACGTCCTATGAGCCTGGTCTCAGCCTGCCTCTTCTGTGTGATGAGATATCTTAACTATGTTTGTTGAAATAAAGAAATGGTTGAAGCACCCATAGAGATAAGGATGAACAAGGATAACAGCTGGCATGTAACTGCTCTTCATTATACAAGTTGATGCAGAACTTGCAATAATCGCTCTAAGACAGAACTACTCAGCTCTGTTAAACAAGTATTTCTATTGAAAAAGGGCTGTTTAACCTCCGTTGCCAGCCTGCCTTTCTATTCTGGTGCCATATAAAGCTTTTGTATAAAGCTGCTGGCTTTGACAAAGACTGGGGGAAACCAGTGTGCTCTACAGCATGACAGGGATGCTTCTGAACATATTCACTTGGGGTTTTATTGCTTTCTGTTGGTACAGAAGAAGAGACTGCAATTGGCTTAATCTCAGTTTTATATATCAGCATGATAATGATGTGTCATAAATATTCCAGAGAAAGGTCATCATCTCTGACTAGAAAACCTTTTTTAAGTGCAGTTGTTCCTGGGAAAGTGTTCACTGCTGTCATTTATCCTTTGATATAAAGACAGGAAAAATTCTTGAAGATGCAATGGGTTTTGCAGGCTCTAAATAAATAAAAAAAATCTTCATCTGGGAAGGTGTCAAATATATACATTTACAGTCAGAAGAGAAGTTATGTTTTGAAATTTATGCTAGTTCTAGAGATGCTTTTATTGCTCTAGCATGTTGCCCAAGGATGGACTTCATAAATTTTGTCTTCAACCCCTCACATCATATCACAGATTCACAGAATCATAGAATGT
>NW_010339428.1:53083-53337 GCF_000700745.2 Antrostomus carolinensis | reverse complement strand
AGGGGAGGGCGGTGGCCGTGAGGAGGGCGGTGGCCGAGGGGAGGGCGGTGGCCGAGGGACAGGCGGTGGCTGAGGGACGAGCTTTGCCGTGGTCCCAGGCAAGCTCTCAACGTCCTGCCACAGCAGGCACGAGCACCTGCAATGGGAGCTTCCTCAGTCTGTCATGACAGCCCTCCCTTCCTCCTTCATCACACAGGCCCTGATGGTTATTAAAAACGTGACCTCACGGAAGGCGGTGGGGGAGCTGGGTTTGG
>NW_010339428.1:40713-53043 GCF_000700745.2 Antrostomus carolinensis | reverse complement strand
GGAATGCCAGATGAAGGAATTTTGCCCATCATTAGGCCGCTTGTCCCCATAGCACTGCTGTGGCTGTGCTCTTAAAACTGTGTGACTATGCAGCAAACTGGATTTTCAACTAATCCCTGCAAAAATGCTTCCAGATAAAAAGATGGAGATCACGAAGAAGGGAGCATTTTTAAACTGCATTTTCTCCCAAGTTCAGTTCATTGCCACAAACAGACCAACCTCTGTTGGAAGTTAACTTCTTTCCAGGCAGAAAGGCTGACCAGGTGATCTCTGGAAGTCTCTTCCAGTTCTGTGTTTGAATGACTGTGTAAGGCTGAAGCACCAACCAGCCGGATAGGTACAGGTCATTGCCCAGAGCATGTTGATTTCCTGGGAATTAACCTAACTGAGGTTTTCACCAAGTTCAGGATTAGCTCCTGAAAACTGGGAATGACAATGGGAGAACAAAGGACAGAGAGAAATGCTACTAAGATAAATGGAAGCAAATTGTTTGTCTGAAGGAGCATTAGAAATGTACTTCCACAATTTCCCAGAAGTTGCTCAAGATTATCTGTTAACAAACAGTCGGAAAAGAGTGACTAACAGTGGCAGAACTGGCATTAGGTGACAGAGGAATGCATCATGGTGTCATGAATGGACAGAAATGGCAAATGGACACCAGGAGGGAAGCTCCAAGGACACTGGCTAGGCATTATCTTGATAAGATCCTTCGTCTTCTCACCTGATTATTCTCTCAGTGACACCAGTATTCCTTTACTTACTACACAGGAGTTCATTATTTCAGGTTAATTTGCTCTGACATCCTTTAAATACTCAAAAGAGAAAGTCATGTTGAGGTTGATTTTCTGTGTTAACCTGAGTCCTAAGGCAGCATTAAGGGTTGTGTGAGGAATTCTGACCTAAGAGGAGAGGCTGAGAGAGCTGAGGTTGCTTGTCCTGGAGAAGAGAAGGCTCCAGTGAGATCTTACCAATATGTGTAAATATCTGATGGGACAGAGTAAACATAGAGCCAGACTCATCTTGCTGGTACCCAGTGACAGGACGGGAGGCGGTGAGCACAACTGCAAATACAGGAACTTCCATTTAAACATAAGAAAAACCTTGTTTACCGTGAGAGTGGTCAAACACTGGACCAGGTTGCTCAAGGAGTGCATCACAGCAGCTGCACCTGACACCCGTGTGTCAAAAAACATGGGTGCCCTTTGACCGCCCAAGCTTTGGCAGCGTGCTGCAGCCAAAGCACGCTTGCTGTGAGGGTTTCATAGAGAGCGTTACATCTGGCTGCCTTGTCTGCTCAGCCTGAGTCACACAGCTGTCCTTTAACACCCGGAACTTCAGCATTGCCGCAGGACATGGCTGATGGGCATCCCCGGAGCCACAACAAAATACGTGACACCGTTGGTCATGATCCCTTTTTGAGCAGATGTGGTATTCAGAGATAATTACTAAGACAGACATGGAGAAGGAAAATACACAAGTGCAAACTCAAAGGTGGGTAGAAGATTTCTGAATTTTCTTAGTGTAATTACAATTTTAATTAAAAAGATGTGGAACAAAGGTGTCTAATCTTTAAGAGTAGGATCTACCTGCTGAAATGTTTCATAGATTCTTGCCCAGCAAAAGGTTTTCTGCAATTTCCCCTGGAGTACGTTTTCATGCCACACTACTTAGAATGATAGATTTTTTTTTTTTTTTAAATAGAGATTTTCTTTGTGTACAAATCTACTTGCCTTTTTTAAAAAAAAAAATACAAAGATTAAAAAATGGTGACTGGGACAAAACGATCAGGAAGCAAAATCAATACAAAGGAGACTGGCAAATCACAGTCTCTTGTGGGTGACTGTTATCAACAAAGTCTGGAGCTGCGTATTGTTTTTCATGCATCTTCTATGACATACTGAGTCCGTTTGCAGAGTTTACAGAGGTGTCCATGTATGACAGAGGAAAGAAATGATAAAGGTAATAGTTCATTGAGGCTTTAGGAAAAGTCCAAGTACCCCTTGGTTACCTTCTGCCCATGACACAAATGTGAGAGTTGTTATTGTAAGAGGGTAGTCGCTCAGGGCTTTGGTTTTGCATTTGCTCCTCTAAGAGTAGCTAATTTCCAACTCTCTTAAAAGAACTTGTTCTGTTTCAAATGAGTCTCTCCATGCTGAATAAACTGCCAGTGGCTTCTGTATTGCTGTGAGATGCGTACTGGGATGATGATTTAGAACCCATGAGCCTGTAAACCATTTCAGTGTTTGCTCAATCCTGCTTTTCAATAGCTGCCTGCTCCCATAAATGCATTTCCCACATGTCTGATGTTTCTACAACTGGGAAATGATCACAAAACTACTAATTAAAATATATAACACATAAGCTACCCATTGTCTAATTACATTTCTCTCAGAAAATTGTGCCTTTCAAGCAAAAAAATTCTCATTTACACCAGAAATAGTTGTACCTGGAATAAATGTAAAAACCTCATTGAATACACCACCAATTTACACTAGGGTAGCAGAACTTTGAGTTTAGACCAGTAACTCACAGGCAATTAGAAACAATCTGACAATTTGTTAATTTAACAAGCAGTCTTTGTTAAATTTACTTTGTAATTGGAATGAAATCTTTATCTTATTTTTTGTGGTTATAGATGTACATTTCACTTCAGCTAATAGAATGTTTCATTCTATTAATGCAGAGTATTGCCTCAGTATTAAAAAAAACCCACAACAGATCAGCTTTTGTTCCAAAATACTCTGTACCACACCCAAATTGCCACTAAAGTAGAACAGACTCAAACCTTACTTTGCATTTAATTGTATGTTTACATTTAACAGTAAATATTTGACATTTTTCTATTATCCAGTTCTTCTAAGCAAGTTTATAACCTTGTTTGCAAGGTTATTTTACGCTGGTTGTGATGTTCAAAGTCATTCCTGACAGAGGGAATGAAGAGTGGAAGTTCAGATGCTGAAAACTAATTTTGTAACGCGTAGAGGGAGAAAGCAGAGCTAGTGCGGTGAGAATTTAGAAAAGCAAGAAGGCAGCTTTGTGTTGAGACCCGCTAGGATTGAAGCTGCTGAAGTTTCCTTTTTTTACAAAGATGTGACGTTCTTTTGTCCGAGGCACAAACCCACAGTTAATTCTGAGACCATAGTGTCTTTGCCTGCCAATTTGTTATCGATCAGAGTTCCGCAACAACTCGGACAACACTTTTACTCACCCATTGTTCATGGTGAGTCGAGGGAAACATGTTAGGAACATGCTTTTCTGCCTTTTCCACAGATGGTAGTGATCACCCACGCTCCTGTTGGCGGCTTTGTTATTTTACCATCTGGAAGATTTAGATTATTAAAGGTTACATGTATTTTGAAATCTTCCAATACTCTGGATGTTTGACTTCAATATTTGTACAGCAGATCTTTTGGAGCACTGCAGCCAGAAAATTATGCTAATGTTTTAGTACACAGGAGAATGTAGCTCTTGACATTCTAGCCGATCTGCCAGACCTTTGCAAACATCCAGGCATTAGTGCTACCTGTATATAAAATATTTGAATTACAGCTCTTTGTTTTCAAAGAGATTGGTTTTGGGCAAATAACTAGCACCTTGCACCTGAGCTGAAAAATATAGGTTAATAGGCAAAGCCATAGACGTGCATTTGTAGCCACGCAGAGTAAAGCACAGCAGAAAAGCAGGGACTGCCTTCCCCAGTGAGCACTCCTTTGTCCCAAATACAGTGGGAACTGTTCTGGTTCCTGCTCCTGTTGCTCAGCAGGCTGTTAGCGCAGCCAGTAATGCACACAGTGGTGTCTGAAAGCAACAGGCTGGCACTTACACCAACTCCACGCTCTCTTCTGGATTCTTCTGACACCTGGAGCACTAAGCTGCAGCGTCTGAGTGTGAGTCAGTGGAATGCAGCTCCTGCTCTGAAAGAAGCTTCTGCTGTAGCTGCCAAGCAATAGTGTTGAGAGGGAAAGGATGTGTCAGGGATGGGGTCTGCTTCAGAGGAAAGGGGCTGAAGTATGAATGCCAACAGGCAACCTGGCCGTGCACTGAACACCTCTCCTCAGAACCCCTTGCTGTGGAAGCAACACACCCATGTGCACACTGTAGACAACACTGTGCTTCCCTCCTTGGCCACCCATGGTTTGGTTCACTTTTGCCATGTCCACAAGCAGGATCATGATCCTGATTCTTCCTCCCATTACCTTTGGTTCCTTGTCAGAGGAACTACACAGGACCAGGTGTCTCAGTGTTCAGATCTTGTCACGCCACGTCTTCACCCATCATTACACCTTTGAGCAGAGCCGCAAGGGACTCCACACTGTCCCCAGTGTAGGACTCCACAATCCACCCAGCATCTACTTCTCTTGAGTTTCTCAGAAAAAACAATCTCAGCACATCGTACCGTTCTCTGAGCCGCGCTGACAATACGCGCCTGGCTAGCCGGCTTGCTGAGCCCTCAGCCCTGACTCAGCTGCCTCCTTCTGCATGAAATCAGGTTTCTGACAAGTTTTTTTTCCAACAGCTCTCCACCGCAGCCGTAGGGAGCCTTAGGTGCCTCTTTCCTCCTTGTTGAATGGTTTAGGTGTGGCTTCATTCTCTTCAACACTTCCATCTCGTTCATTTTCACACACACAATAACCCCTGATGTGCTGAAGGGTTGTTTTTGCTGTGTGTGAAAAACAGTACAGTAGAATATGACCCCAGGTACACACCTTTGCTCTTCAAAGTGATTTTTGAAGTAATCTCAGACACTTCCGTTAGCCCACACACCAAGTAGTCTCAGGCAACACCATGCCTTGCCTTGAAATCCCAGTGACGTTCCTTAGAACTTGATACCTACAAGACACTCGGCATGACTGGGTGCTGTGGAAATGTAGGCCTCCAAGTTTGGGGTTATTCATGGACCTTTCTGCCTTAAGTCTCACTCCTCTGAGAGGCTTCTTTTCAGTCACTGGAAATCTAAGTACAGACGTTTCCTTGGGGCTTGGAGAAGGCTCTGGTTTGCCTCTTGTTTTCAGTACATGCCTCCAAGGCACATTCTTATATTGCCATTGTGTCTGATTTTAGTTTTGTATGGCATTCAAATTTATCTGCCTTTATCTCAATAAAATTCCTTTCTTTGCTTTAAGGGTGTCAGCTGGACAGCAAGAAATTATAATTTAAAACATATCAGAAGAGATTCCTTTGTAAATAGCCTTTCAGAACTCCTCTCCCTTTTGGAGCTGGTCATGGCAGGTGGCACCTTCCCCTGCAGAGGTGGCTGAGGAAGGGGCGGCCCACACCTGCGGCCGAGCACCCCTTCCTCACCAGAGCATGTTGAGGGCAGTGCCAACATCTGATGCCTTCTGGGGCGATTCTCAAAGCGGGGGCTGGCACTTGTCCTGGAGGTGTGGTGGGTTTTGTCCTCAGCACAGCTCCTGCCTTGACGTGGCTCCGGGGGCTGCCGACGGAAAGGGTTTCTGGTGCCCTCCCTGCTCTCTGGCCGCAGCCCCCAAGCTTGAAGTGCTTTCTGCAAACACAGGCTTGCCATTGTCCTCACTGAAAGTTCTTTGTCTCATGCCAAAGTGCCAGAAGGCAGATGTGTCATTAGAGCAGTGCTCTCCAGACATTTTTGATCACACACTCCTAGCAGTAAAATATTTTTGACCATGCACCCCCCTGTATCTGAATATGATATGATGAAATGATCTGAAATACTCTGCATCCTTTGTGAGTGGGGAGTGTCTGTCAAGTTCACCAGCCTCAGAGAGGCTGTGGCTCTCAGAACAGTCAAACCTCAAGCTGGAAGCAGACAGAGGTTTTTGAGCTGTGAAGTGCTGGAAAGCTTAGAGGCTGTCCCAGTTTTTGCTAGGATAGAGTTAATTTTCTTCTTAGAAGCTAGAAAGCACTGGGTTTTGATGGCAGTTTCTCTGTGGATGAAAAGTCACATTGCTTCTGTCCCTTCCCAATGCATTTTAATTCCTAAGCAGTTTTGATTTTTTTCTTTTTTTTTCCCAAGTTTATCTGCAGATCTTGATTTCTTGTCACTTCAATGTCTTGAATTGTTTCTGCCTTTTCCACAATCTCTTCTCTCTTCTGTGACTCTGTTACCTGGGCAGATCAGCACCTGAACAGCTACCTGTTGCATCAGCAGCCCATTTACTTTGCTATATTTGCGTAACCTGCACTGAAAATCTGAGGCTGAAACACTGCCTGTGAAAACAAAAAAGGAATTACATACGTGATGGCACTTGAAGGCTCAGTCATCGCACCGTACAAGGTGACCTGGCCCCTGGTCCCTCAGTTCAGTGGACATGAATTTGGCCTCTGCTGTTTGATGTTTGTGTCTCCATTTGTATGAGTGTTTGGAAAGTGGCTGACATTACGTGAGTGGAACACATCACGTGTGGGATTTATCTCAGTCAGGTGAAGCGTCCGGAGCAGTGCTGGTGCTGCCTGCTGAAGGATGTTTCTCTGCATAGAAAGGGCTCTGCTCATTTTGCTAACAGCAACAGTATGTAAATGTAATGACCAAGTGATATTTTGAGACTGCAGCTCCTCCAGTTACAGCCTGATTGCATCCATCAGGCGCTGCTCTGCATTTTAACTGAGAAAGTGACCGTCACTTAAACCAGGAAATATTGTTGTACTGGACCTTCCATATCAATCTGGCACGCAGAGCTATGGCGATGTTAGCCAAATGGTGGACAGCCCCAGCGAGAGCAATGCTCATAACGCAGGGCATCCATATCCCCGCCATCGTATTAGAATAATTGAGTACAAAATAACAGAATTTGAGATTATAAAATAAATGAAGTGGATAAAGACTTCTGCCAAATCACATTGGGGCCATATCTATGAAGGGTACAATGCTCAGATTATTTTGCTAATAGTCACATTATTGTTTCAAATACATTTTTTCCTTCAAAGTAGAAACCAGGGGGTCAGAGAAGAAAACCGTGGTGCCTGCAGTTCATTTGCCAGATGAATTTGGGTCATTTGCAATGCTTTGCCTTACCAGGTCTTTTCAAACTACCCCATAGCAGTGCAGGAGAGCTGTCCCCGTGGGGCTTGCTGGAGGGCTTGCTGCAGCCTGGCACCCTCTGCAGTGCCGGGCTGTCCTGGGAGGTCAAGGTGCTGTGGGCAGCCCATGCCGTCCTCTCCTCAGACCGAGCCCCCTGCAAGGTGTCTCACTGCCATGGCCACAGACGACCGTTTGCCCCCAGGGAAGAAAGCTCTTCCTTTTTCCAGCTGTGAAAGAAATAACATTAAAAACAGTTTTTGTACAGTCACTGTTGAGGAGAAAATACCATTTTTTCCAAAGGTAAGAAGTGCTCAGGGAGGAGACAAGGTGTGCTCCTTCTTTCTTTCATGCTCCTTCTTTCTTTCACGCTCCTCCTTTCACGCTCCTTCTGCATCCACCTCCGGCTACGGAACCAGCTTCTCTGTGAAGCCGGGGATGTAGGTCGGGTTTGCTTGCGCCCGCTGTTTGCCGTGTTCTGTACTTATTTCTCTTTTCACTCCATTACCCACCCTTCATCCTCCTGGGCACCCAGACAGATAACCTTTTAGTAATAATCTGAATTTCAAATACAAAGCATTGACTCCTGAACTGCCCTAATATTTGAGAAAGGTTTTAAAAGAAAATAGGTTTTTCTGTGTCCCATTATTGGCCTGGCAGCTGCGTGTGTATGCTAGGTGTGCTGAGAAAGGTAATATTAACAGAGTGAAAAGGTCAGAGTTATATAAAAATCCTTTTAAAACTAAATAGACCTGCCCTGCTGAATTCCCCACAGACACACAGAGGTTGAGAAGGGAGAACATTTGGGCCTTTGGCAGGTCAAGATGTGCATCTCTAAATGCCCTCCAGAAATAAAAAAACCAGACAAGTCTAGAAGTACAGCAGTTGTGGTCAGTCCTGACAGAGCAAAAACCACTGGATGCCTGGAAGAGGCTGTAAGAACTGGGAGTTCCCAAGCCAGAGAAGCTGGTTTTGTCTTTAAAGAGCCCTGAGTGGGTCTTTCTTCCATTAATTTGTCTATTAACTTTTTGATTTTTTACCCGATCTGTCTCAAGATCACGTTTTTCCAGGTTCTTGAAATGCGAACAAAGAAAGAAACCCTACAGAGCAGACATGAGGCAATCTGATTTCTTGCAGAGGTGTTGCTCTACCAACATAAGAGATGGGGGATCCTTCCAAAATATTGGTATTTTCTATCAATACATTTCTTAGTCTTGCTGAAACCTTGATATTCATCATTTTCCACAGCTGTGCTTCAGCCTGTTCCCTTTTTCTGCCCTTTCCCTTGAGCTGCAGCCGTCCCCATCGGTCTCCAAGGGCTGGTCCCTCTGGGCAGTCCCAGCACTGGCATGGAGCTCCCCATGGGGCTTGGCATGGCACACGCCATACAACCCAGGCGCTCATCCTGGTGCCATGTGGCCACGCCTGCCGTGCACAGAGGCCCCTCGGGCTCACCCGTCAGCGTGTGCCCAGCAGTGGGGCTCGGCAGGACGGGTGCGCGGCGCTCGCCTCTCCTCCGAGACCCAGGCCCTGCCGCGCCCGATCGCTTTGCCCACAGCAGAGCGTTTTGCTTCCCGTGGGGTTGATTGCAGTGAACAGGTGGCCTGGCTGCCCCGGTGTCCCACTTCCCCTTGCTCATTGTTCCTCCCAGCTGCTCTCGCCGCCTTTCTCAAGGGCATTTTTGTTGTGGGCAAATTGAACGTTTTTGAAAGCGTCTCTGTACAGCCCCGTGCACAATGCGAAGGGCCGGCTCCACGCTGCCTCGCCGGGACATTGTGAACTCCCACGCTGTCATTTCCTGTTACTTTCGCACTGGTGAGTGAGTGTGTGTCACAGTGAAGCATTCAACACCTTCCCCAGTGGTTTGTGGTTTGTTTGGGTTTTTTTTCTTCCTGCACATACTGCAGCTTCGCTGACTTCTTTCCGTGCCATTTCCCAAAGACCCCAAGTACGTGCAGCCCTGGGGACAACCCAAGCCAGGCAGTGTGGCAGCCAGGCACTGCCCGTGTGCCCTGTGTGCCCCGCTGCGCCGGGGTGGACCATGTACTCACCTTGATGGTGCCCAGCACCCACCACACCACAGCCAGCCCGGACAAACCCGCCAGCAAAACCCTGCACAGCAGGAAACGCAGCAGCTGAGGAGAGCTTTGATTTTAAACGCTAACGCACGCTTCAGTCGGCTAAAGGGGAACATGTCTGACAGTGAGCGTTGCCAGTGTTATCCACTGTTAGCAGGTGAAAAATCAGTTTGATTTACGCTGTGCAGGCAGGTAGGTCCAAGCCTCCTTGTGCAGGGGCTGCGCTGGGGGCTGCCTCCTGGGCAGGGGCACACACACACACACACACACACACACACACACACACACACACACACACACACACACACACACACACACACACACACACACACACACACACACACACACACACACACACACACACACACACACACACACACATATACACCTGTCAGGCACTGCCTTCACAGAGATGAGAAATCCTGGCCTTTGAACAGGGTGAACGGAGTGAAGCAGCCACGTTAACCCCGACCCGACACTCAGGCTTTGGTGCACCTGCCGAAATGCTCCCCGAGCCCTTTGTTAGTATTTCTGTCCCAATCTGCTTGCTCGAGTTGATGCTCAATGTTAGGGCCTCTATGTCCAGCCAAGAAAGTGGCTGCAAAACAGCAGAGGCTAAATGATCCCCGTCCTACCTCACCAAGAGGTTTCATGAGGTTTAATCCATTATTGTTAAATCCTCAGAGGAAAGAAAGGTGGTGTAGAAAAGAGGAGTATTAACGTCATCATTGTAACTGACTGTCAGTGTCACAACATTAATTAAAAGCAAACAATTCAAATGTCAAATCTCACGTAAAAATACGTTTAAATATTTTCTTTAGAAGTTTACAAGAGGAAATAATTCCCCTAGGTAGGCGGACTGACATTTTTGCCTTTTCACTGCTGTCTCACGATGCTTTACAACGTGCTGTTCACCTCCTGGTCTTTAGGAAATCATCTTCCAGTGAGGAAGACCTGACAGACTCATAGCTCCACATACACAGTTCCCACATTTTGGGAGCTTCTCCAGAGAATTCCTAATTTAGGGCTTTCTTCCTGCTCTTGTGAGTAACACCCTGAGCTCACAGCAAACACACCAAGCTGTCGCTGGGGACAAAGGCCACGTGGGACCCGGCCCGGCGCACGTCTGACCTGGGAGGTGGGCTGTGACCATGCAGCGGTTTCCATTGTGCCTGACAGCTTTCAGGTGACTCGTCAGTAACTTTTAAGCATTTTGCCTCTTGGCAGCACCAACAATGATGTAAGTTACTGGCTCATAGCATCCCTTGCAGGTGCAAGACAGTGAAAAGGGAAAATAAACAAAAGTATTAATAATGGCTGTGAAAATTTAACTTTTATTATCTGTTCACTGTGTACAAAACACCATTCTGCATAGTGATAACTCATTTGTTGTACAGTTGACAGTGCACATCAACAAACAAGTGTTCGGGAGGTATACACTTAATGGGAAGGGCAGTGATGGCCAGTGTACATCACACACGAAGATCCTGCTGTACCTTTTAGGATGGAGAAGTACCTCATAACCACTCAATATGCGAGTAATATAAATGGGATAACAAGCATTTACCAACGAACCAAATTAAGAATGAGGATGGAGAGAGAAAGCAGAACTAATGTATCCGATACACAACTTCCAGAGTGAGTAAGCAGTTTTACAGAGGCGGCTGAGAAGGATCCATATTTATTCAAACACTTCCATTTTTAAAACTGTTAAAATTTAATGATAAATAACAGAATCTCACAAATCTTTAGGGGCAAAATGCTCCACATTTATTTACACATGAAATGCGTTTAATACAGTTGTAATGGACATAGTGTAGAGTAACATCTGACAGCAGCAAGACTTTTAGGGAACCAAACAATTACTACTGTATAGCATGCAGCTATCTATATATACACTGTTTGTTTTAAAAAAAAGTACAAAATTTTTTTTAGGGATACATACAAGGTATAAAATGCAAAACCAAACCAAAAATATAACTCTGACAGAGAACTCTGTATGAAAGGGACAGCGGGGTACCTTTCTGTACTTTGTGAAAGCGCAACTCGTGATATTAGCTCCACGTCTGAAATGGCTGAACGAGCTTCACATGTCTGTGCTAAAGCTGAAAGCCCCGGTGATACCTACACAGGCTGGTGTGTGAGCTTCCTGCCAGCTGTGGCTGTACGTGACACTGAGCACCAGAACATTTGGCATGAGCATACGGAGCTGGGAAATACCAACCCCTGTAGCAAGGGTGAACTATTTTCTTTCAGTAACCAGGAATAAAGGAAAATACATAATGCTGGGTACTCGCTTCTATATAATGTTTAATAAATTACATGACAAAAAACATCATCATTATAAACCTATTCCTCTAATTACATCTTGTTTGTTAAATCCAGAGCAGCCCAGCCCTTTTGTGACAATTTGAGCACCTGATGGCCTAAAAAATCACTTCATAATACATAGAGTTGTGCAATTATACCTTTCAAAAGTACTTTATCATTCTAGGGGGTCTGCACCTGTTCTGGTGTTGCCACCTAAAACCAGCACTGCATTTTACATATGCAGTGGTATTTTTGATTTTTTAAAATACATATGTTCTTACGAGAAAGTTTAAAAGCTTCCTTTGACATTTAGAAGCAGAAGTTCTTAGAATTTAAAATCTCCCCTTAGCTTGCTTCTCTCCCCCACTCCCCTCCAAGCACTGCCTTCTGATACACTTCCACTAGCTAAACCTTCTTGCAGAAGCATCCAAATAAGAAACAGGTTAAGAGAACCTAAGGAACTGCCCCAGCATTCAGAACTCTGTTTTAAAGAAACTTACTAGAAAAAAAACAAACCAAAACAAAAAAACAGAAACAAAACAGAAAAACCCAAATTTTGCACTAGATACCAATACAAACACATAACAAAGAGTATAAAAGTTATTAGTTTAAATATATACAAACTCTTTTCAACTCAAATACTGCTTCAATGGTTTTGAGGGTATAGACAATGAGGTGGAGGGGACACTTTTATGCAGAATATATTGCAACAGCCTGAACAGTGCTGTCAACACTATTATACCTTGAACTTTCTGTAGCAAAAATGTCATTAGTGTTCCAATGTGGAGAGAGATTTCTGCTTCCCAAGTCATCTGATCACTTTTCAGCTGAACTCATTCTTTTTGACTTAATGAAGGCCATGCCATGTGTTCTCATGTGAGTGTTTAAGGCCGCTTCAGTTTCAAAAGTCTTTGCGCACACTTTGCACCGTCTATCTGATGCCGCACT
>NW_010339428.1:0-40685 GCF_000700745.2 Antrostomus carolinensis | reverse complement strand
ATTATCCTCCCCAGACCCATTCTGTTTTGATACTGGCTGAGGCTCCTTCAGCTTATGTACAATGAAGAGATGTCTGGAGAGGGACACGTGAGATGTGTAGCAGAGTCCACATTCCCTGCACTGGTACGAAGAGCCGTCGGATTTATGCTGAGGAATATGTTCATGAAACTGGAGAAGATTTTCTGTTGTAAAGCCACAAACAGCACACTTGTGAACTTTAAAAACATTTATCTTTAGCTTCTTCAATGGCTGAGTGATTGCACC
This sequence comes from Antrostomus carolinensis, assembly GCF_000700745.2. Classification (NCBI taxonomy): domain Eukaryota; kingdom Metazoa; phylum Chordata; class Aves; order Caprimulgiformes; family Caprimulgidae; genus Antrostomus; species Antrostomus carolinensis. The sequence goes on along the minus strand of NW_010339428.1, from coordinate 40,421 downwards.
TCGTGGCGGCCTGAACTCCAGTACAGGTTCTTCCAATTTACGCTTTGGACTAGGAACCTAAAAAAAAATAGCCATAAATGGTGTATCACGTAAGCAGAAACACACAGGTCTTCTCGTAACTATTTGTGACTTGCAAACTTCAAAAACTTTCCCTTGATAGATTCCAGTACAACTTTGATAAACACAATATTTGAAATTATACAAGCAAATATATGTGGCACATGTTGGAAAGCTAGGGGTTTTCTTTACTATAAATTGCACATAAAATTTGTTTTGGCAGAATTTGTTGCGGGAGCCTTTGAGACATTTTTTGGGCTCTACTTCACCGAAGATCAGACATGTATGGGATCAAAATACCTGCATCTATTTAACAATCCTGAATGTACGCCCACAAAAAATTCACTCACAGTGACTGAATGAATCTTCTACGTGATTACCTTTGTGTCTTCTTTTACTTCTCTTTCTTCCATATTGGTTGATTCAGTCATTTCTTTCACATCAGGGTCTTTAATGCCATGCATCAACTGAATATGTTTTTCCAACATCAACCGCTTGGTAAAAGTACGTCTTGAGTCTGGGCAGTGCCTACATAAACACAAAGCAGCCACGCACAGATTCACATGTTACACTTAACAAAAGTCATGGTATTCTGAAGAATATAAATAGGGTGAGTAAATAAATCCAGATGAGAGTACTATCTATTGAAGACAGCAACAATGTTTTTCCAATCAATAGCACAGGTAAGTATTGTAAGAAAATGAGCATAATTACAAAATAAAATTAGAAATGTCTGAGTACTTTATATTCAGAGCAAATGAGAAGTTCTCTGAAGATAATATCCAAAATAGTACAAAGTGTGAGTCAGAATAAAACCTGGGAGCATCTGAGTTTGTTTCTTGGACCTCTGCTAACATCACCACATTGGACATTCTATTAGACACTTTCTCAAGTTCTCCATAATTTAAATGTCATAGAGAAAGCAGTCACCTTCCACCTAGCTCCAAATGGCACCTAATTCTGCATTCAAATCCAAATACTTTATCTCCTTGGAACTGGTAATTCCTTCTCAGCTCCCTTTTCAACCTCAAACTAACCAGCAGAACAAACTTGTCTTTCACAATCTGAACCAACTGCATCACCTCCAAACCACTCGTGCTTTTGAGAAGCGTCTCTCTCCTGAGCTCCAATGTTGTAACATACGGTACAGGTGTTTGGGGGAGAGATGGCCAAACAAGAACTGCAGGGGAGAAGTTAAACTGTAATGCTCTCTTTCCAAGCCTCTCTCCTAAGATTTTAAACTTTTAAATGCTGTTGTTTCATTTAACTTTATAAAAAAAAAAAAAAAAAAAAAAAAAAAGAAGAAAAAAAGACAGTACTGTAGGCGTTGTGAAATGAAGAGAGAACCAGCATAAGCTTTCTGCTCGAAGGGTACGTACGCAAAAACCAGACACTTGCTCCTGGTCACATCCCAAGAGAAACAGTGTCGAGGCTCATGAGGGTGCAGTACACGTTAGGGGTACATCAGAAACAGTCTGACTGTTGCGTCAGGCAGCCCCGCCGCAGGGACACAGGAGATGACAAAGCACCTTTTTCGAACCCTGTGCTATGCACAGCACCTCAAGTTTCCACAGCACCGGGCCTCGTGCTTTTGTAATAAAGCAGAGATCGTACTACGGCAGAGAAGGGACTGTTCAGATGTCAGATTGGAAGAGTGGGTTGTATATTTAAGACACTACTGAAGACCAGGGTCAACACTCCAGAACCATCTACTGTGCAAATTTTCAGCTCAGTAACACTTCAGATTTGTTTGCCAGAGCCCCTGAAAGACAGCGGACTTTGTGAACATGCAGACATTTCTGTAGACAGCCTGCTATGTTTTATGCACGCAGGACAGCCTAGCCAGGTTGTCCTGTCTACGTACCTAAATACTTGAATTTATTTGAATGAACGTGAATGAATGGGACGCTGGCTTTCATACAATCAAGAAAATAAATTCAACTAACAATGTTTTTTGTTGGTTTATCCACTGTTTCTAAATAAATGAAAGTAGAACTTACGAGCACGTATAAACCTTCCTAATGCCTTTGTGCTTGATACGATTGTGACGACATAAACTATGGGATGAACTGAAAGATTTGTCACATTGTCGACATGGATGTTTCTTCATTTGCTTTAAAAAAAGAAGAAAAAGACATGAATTAGAAAAGCTCAGTAAAAGTAGTGCGTATGTCGAACCTTTTAATAATAGGAAAGAAACATCACTTACCAGTGCTTGGTACTGTATCATCAAGTGCACACCACCTCTACAGCCACACTGCAGAAGCCAGAGGACATGGACCTCTCGCGAAGCAGTGTGGCCAGCATGAGTTACAGACATCTATTACCAGTTGTAAACCATGTCACAGACTGTGGATGAAGAGATTCTCTTCCGCCAAAGAAGCACGGAAGATCACAGCATGGTGGGGGCTGGAAGGGACCCCTGGAGATCATCTAGTCCAACCCCCCTGCCAGAGCAGGTACATCTAGAGCAGCCCAAGAAATGGAAATATTCCCAGTCAGATTTCCTGCTTCCTTTCACAGGTAACCATATTGCTCAAGCTGTACCTGTGATTTTTGCTGTTTTGCCAGTAACAAGGAAATCAAAACATCTTGGAAATGAAATCCAAACAGTGACCAAACTAATCTAATTGAAGACCTTTCCGGATGACTTTTCCAGTTCACTTTTCAAACATCCAGTCAGGGCCAGGATCCCACAATTGTCATTCAGTATAATGATTCATGCCAGAATTAAAGTGTCCTGGGTCTGAAGAAGAAATGGATTTTATTGGAATCTCCCAAAAGAAATTCAGATTGTGTGGACCCAGATTTCAGGTGTTCTAGTCCGAGGGAGGGCTCACGCCTGCTAGTCAGGTACAAGTGAAGAAATGGAGTGTCACACAATCAGTCAAGTGTCTAGAGGGAAAACCACGTTCCTTGGACTGCTTTTTCCTGCTCTAGCAGCAATCACAGTTTTCCTTCATGGTGTCAGTAACATTCTTTTCATGCATTTATTGGAAAACTGAAAAAAAAACAAATCATGTAACTTTATTCTACTATTCCACATGAGGCCACTGAGCAGAAGACTTGGATCAATGCTTGAAATTGGACCCTTCTTGACTCCTCTGGAGAAGCCATCCAAGATCTGTTCCTGTGTTCCAATGCACTCAATAGCAAAGATTTTCTTCATAGAATCATGTAAAGGGTTTGGCTCACTCACTCTTACCTTCTGAGGAAGTGACAAATTTCTACACAATGGAGATGCACAGTAATCCACATGGACATTTTAGTACGACATGAGTCATTCTCTGGTGCCCAATATCAATCAATAATGATAATAAAAAAAAGAATTCTCAATCCTAACAAGCTCAAGTGATACTGAAAAATATCCATCTAGTGTTTGTGCTCTGAGTGCTGAACTTTATGCAGATGTTCCTGTTCTCCCTAACGGCTGCATTGCTCAGACAAGCCAGCGATCTGTAGAGATGATGTCATCACTGAAAATTATAATTTACTGCAAAGTTTGGAGTGAACGGTGGCAGGTTTGTACAAAAAGTGTTTGTTTGTACAAAAAGTGACGTCTGGAATGGCTAAAGAGTAAGAGCTGTTACAGTGTGACGAGAGACCTTTTGCTATCAAGATAGAAATCACACAGAGTGTGAGGGAAGGAAAGAAAAACAGTTTTGAAAGGTCATTCATGCAAATGTGAAGCAGCCTATTAGGAAACGTGATATGGTAATTTTATTGGGACTAGTCAACATAATGCTGTTAGAGGCGCAGTACTGTTCAACCCAGACTTCCGTTTCACATTTAAATGCCAATTAAAACAAAAGGAAATCAACATATTTCGCTCTTGAATTGTTAAAGCTGAAAACCTTACAGAGGACACACGGTGCATACTCATTAATGCTAATGCATTAATCAACACATTTTGCAGGCTGGTTTTGTAGCATGCTTATGACTGCAGTGCTCTGGGAAGAATTTATACAATAAAAGAAAATATAATGTGAAGTCATATTAGGGCTTCTTTCAAGAAAGAGCCCTGAACCCCGTTGTACAGACAAGCTCAACCAAGGCAGCCCATGTATCTGCTGAGGTCACTGCACAGTGCAGACACATCCAGCACTGAGAAAAGCAGCAGGAGGCCTGTGCTCAGCAGGACCCAGTCCCTCCCAGAGCAACAGGGGCACCAGCTGGGTAACCATCCACGGCACCACGCCCCTTCTAAATCCCTTGGGAAGATTCCAGCTAGAGACCCAAAGGGGATTTTGGATGCATTAGATTCTGCAATGGCAGCCAAACCCAAAAGAATTAGGTAATTAGGTGCAGCATCTTGTCTTTGCAGGAAGAAAGAGGATGTTCATTAGATGCACAGCAAGTCGGAATTGGTAAAGCAACTCCTGCCTAGAAAACATCTGTCCTTTCATAGAAATACACTGACACACAAGTCCTGGGAAGCTCAACATATGTCTACCTGGCTGAGCACAGACATATGCGATCCAGTTTCAAGCCAGGAGTTGTACAGACTTGTTAGAACCACCCTTTGTCTGGGCTAGTAACATTTATTATTTTTTTAAAACCAGCAATTTTAAGATCAGGCAGAGTCTCACAGCAAGATGGCTACACATTTTCCTAGCCTACAGCTGGCTTACCTTCAACCAGCTCAGGAAGGGGAAAAAGAAACTGTGAATCTGTCTGTCTGTCTGTGTAGGTATTTCCCAGTAAGGTCTGGAAACTGAAGAATCTGTCCAAATAAGATATAGATGGCAATATCTCTCCTCTCCTAAGAATACCTCTGAATAATCCAGCCTGGGATCAGCTAAGAAGGGTTACAGCTCCCGACCTTCACTCTGATCCTGCAAAAGCAGCAATTAGAAGTTTGAAACTCATTTTCTTCAAACACCTTACATGACAATGGACTTTGTGAATAGGTCACGAATTGCTTAATTAGAAGTTTTTAGCAAACATTCTCCATAGATCCTGTTAGAGCATTTAACCCACACCTATCTTTCTTAAGAAAAACTTGGTTATCTTATGCTCATTTCTAGTTTCACTTCAATAAACTGTATCCATTAAGTTTAGTTTTTGAATATAATAATTTTAAAAGCTAATAATTACTGAAAACTTTAAGAGGTCTGGAAGGAATGTAGCAACTGGTCTTTATCATCCATTTCTGAAAGACATGGAGTTGTATCTCTATTCATTTTTATATATATATATATATATATATATATATATGCGCCTCCTGTGTTACTTGAGGAACTGCTTGAACACGGATTACAAATAGCACGTAACTGTAAACAATGAAACAGGCCTTTAGGCCAGTATTTCAGTGCAACAATTATCTAGTATTTCATAATAAGGGCTGTTCTTGAGGTAACATTGCATATGCTTATTAAACATCAGAGACAGAGATATGTATTTAAAGCTAGTATTTAAGTATTTAGAAAGCATTATCAATGTGTTACTAACCTTATTTTACACACTTCTGCCACTTTGCTGTAGATGTGATGAGACTGGGTATCATTCCCTAGTTCACTCTGAAGTGACAGTTTATAGGGAGGCTGTGTTGTTTTGTTTTGAAGAATTTCATCCATGTAAAATGCATCTGATCTTAAACTTATTTCTGTTTGCCAGTAAAAGCACTGATGAGTTAACATTTGAACTGACAGGCAAAACAGAGTGGACCGACAGTTTACATGCTGCTAAAGAGACAAAGAAAATGTAACTGTGATTGTAAGAGTGTTACAAGATCAGACCCAAGTACTGGGCGCGTAGGCATGCTACAGGACCTGTAACACATCTTCTGTTACAGGCACTACCTAGCAGAAGTGTCAGGAATATACCTGCTAGGCTTGAAACTGAAGCAATTAACAGTCCCTCAGTGACTTCAACAGGCAGAAATGCAAAAATGCTCTTTTAAAGCAGCTGCAGAAACCAAATGGAGACCACATGATCTCAGGTGTTTGTCTACTTTTCATGCCCTCAAGCTGTAAAAGGAGAACCAGGTAAAAGAAAATGTAGTTCTGTGAATCATAATCCTTTGGTTTTGCGTGTTTTGTTCCAAGGGGGACTGGCAGTGTAGTTACAGGACCCTACAGCAGGAAGGCTGAAAGAATAGAGTGGGAGCTCCTGAAGGCAAGGAGACACCTCCTGTCAGTCAGGCTTGGGTGCTATTTGCTTGAAGTTGTCATAAGAAAATTAGAGATGACACTCAGTAGTCTGGTGTTTTCAACTTTTCCATAAAATGTTTATAAATAGAATAAAATAATTTGCACTGTTGCTTTAGAGAAAAGCACTGTAATTTGAATGGACACAGAAACCCCTGGAAATGTGCTGTCATTTATTACAGCGTATCGGCATCCTGAAACTACAGATTTTCACTCAGGATGATTCTTCTCCACTTGGACAAAATAAGTCTGTTATCCCTTCCAGTTCTGCTCTTTTTCTGCAGTGCAGCACAGTACATTAATTTAATTCCCTGCTTCCCAGCTGAGACTGTTTCCACTAGCACACAGCGAAGGACCAGAGAGAGAAGGAACTGAGAAGACAGAAAGGAAGAAATGAGAACCTGGATTAGATTAGATGACTTGGATGAAATACTGGAACATCTTTCACTCTTTCCATCTTGAAGAAATTTTGGTACTGGATGAACAAGCCTACAATTAAGTAAGAGGATGTGGATTTTCTCGGTAGAAGTAGGTAGAAAATTACAAAAACTAAGCAGCCAAAGAGAGAAAGATGAAACAGATACAAGAACAGAGAAGAATAACTATGGAACTTAAAGGAATTATTTGCAAAAACACAACTGAATTTGGAAAAAAAAATGACTTCACTTTTTTGTAAGTGAATATTATTCACTTACCTTTCCATGTTCTTTCCTCATGTGAGAGATGTAAACGTCTCTCTGAGTGAAAAGCCTATCACACTCCCAACATGTCCAGCCAGGATTGGCAACTTTTTTAGGCTCCGATTTCTTCATGGGAGAAGGAGACTTCTTCTCCAACTTTTCTGTTCCGTTGACAGATTTTGTGTCCTCTTTGTTGTGACTGGCTGAGTTCTGAGTTGTGGGTTTAGTACTGAGAGGCAGATTTATCCCCAGATTCGGTGGCCCCTCAACACTTTTCAAAGTTCCATGCATAGACTACAATAAAAGAGAAAACAAAAAAGTACAAAACTAACACAGATGTATACAGTTGTATTGACAACTCTCTGAATCAAAACTCTGCACTTACTTTTTTGTCATAGTATTATCAGATCACATTCTTAACTTAAGGAAACATGATTAAGTGAAGGCAAGGCCCAGCATAAAGAGAAACTCGCCAACACCACTAACAGACATCATCCGTAGCTAAAAAGAAGTTTTCATCAGTGGCTAGATATTTTAACCAAAAAAAAAAAAAAAAAAGACTTTTTAGGTTAAGTTTAAATTGCTGTTTAATAGGGAAGAAAAAAGTGCTCAAGAAGTACTTTCTGTTAAGTTTAATTTCTTGCTTTACTTACCTAACAGTTGAGTATCCTAATTTCAAACTATGTGACTAGAGATTTCCAAGAAGGAAAGGTTTTTACTGACAAATTTTGACTTGGTACACTGGTAACTAAGTCAAGAAAAGGCAACTCTGGAAAGATCAGGCAACTATATTGTTCAGGAATGCTGAGGCTGAGTTAAGCCCTGTCTTACTCCATGCTCAGGTCATGAGCACCCTAACTCAGGGCTACATTGCTAACGGTCCTTAAAAGCAAAGGCGTGAAGGGCTGATGGGGTCCCCAAGACCAGGGACAGCTAAGAGGTGTGTAACAAGCTGTTCTCAAGCACCCTGCAGCTCTTAGGTACTGAGGCTTCCTCACCGCTTTATTTCTAGACTTTAAGTAAACAACCAGTAAGAAGGGAAGAACTCTTCCACCTCTTCCTTCCCCAATTTCTAGAGCCAGTGTCATATGCTGGTGCAACAACTGAGCCTACCAAAAAGAGGACTAGCTCAGGAAGATCTGGGCTTCAGCTGTGTGTCTGAGCTTCACACATGAACATGGACACAACAGGAATGAGTCAGCACAGTTCCGGGACATCAAAGATGACTGCAGCCCAGAGTTAACATCCTATTGAACATGAAGCCTGCTATCAAGGTCTCTTTCACATCCCAAACATTACCTAGGGTAATCTCAGACACACAAAAAACATTCAATATGTTCTTGATTCTGAGAATATAAGAATACAAATCTGACACTCCAGTATAATACCTCATTATGAAGTTATTTTGTAAATCCTGTGGCTTTTGGGACCACCCGCTGGCTCTAAAGAAAATATCAACCTGATCTGTGGAACATCTTCTATTTAACAACTTTTAAAAGAAAAGCCACTAATTTTAAAAAAATCAAAATGTCATTAAAAAGCAAAGCACACAGGACCAAGTGACTGGCTCTAAGGACAAACTGAAGCTGTGCAGTGAAGGAGGAGGCTGCCGTCAGTATCCCATTGTACCAGGACAAGAAGAAAGAACCGCAGGGTAGGGGGGAAGGAGGTTCCTATACTTCCAGGCAACTGAAGATGATGTGCAGATTCCATCCCAGCATGTAAAACGTTAGTGCTCAATTTTCTAAATGTCTCTGAAATATAACACTTGAAATTTCTTATTTCAATTTCTTATTTGAAAGTAAACAAAGAGCATTAAAGTGTAACACGGAGTCACCGTGATCACAGTACTTCTCACCAGCAGAACTGGGAGTGCTGTACCTCCCGTCCAGCCCTTCACCGCCTGTTCTCACTGGCTGTTAGAAATTTTCTTGTAGCTAGCTGTTACGGGAAAACAAGACATACATTTGCCAACAAGACACACTCACATCTGCAGGAATTATTCTAGGCTACTTATTGTAGCTTTAAATAACCTCCTTCTGAGCTTCTTTCTATCCCTTTCTGTTCTGTTCTGTATTCACTGAGGTCTTCTCTGCCTTGATGGTTTATGGGCAATTACTTTTTGTGCAGCTGGGCTGAGCTGTGCCTTTGTCTGGCACTTGTCCTCTCCCCGAGTCCTTTTCTGTTTTCATCTATACCCTGTTACTGTTGTTTTTTCTTTTCATTCCCCCTAACTGAAGTCCAATTTATACTATTCTGCTGCTGTCCCTACTACTATACACATCCTAAATGTAGAAGCACTACCAATTCTGAGTAAAAGCAGTAATACTGTTACTCCACGTGTATATTCTAATCCTCTCATTTTGTTCTCAAAAGTGTCTGAATAACTTATAATGAAACATGCTAAAAAATACTAGGTGAGGTACAAATAGTGGCATGGGACACCAAAGCCAAAAGAGGACCATTTAAGGTATCTGGCATAAATGTAACATGATTCTTACAGTAAATATGAACTAGTTTAGAAACAAACAAAATATCCAGTCCTTGTATTTCTACATGTCTTCCCTATTTCCTCCTCAAGTTTAAGACTGGCTTTAAGACCAAATGTTTTTTCAAGACTTGCAATCTTGTTTTCAACACATCTTCAGAGATTTCTGAGGTTACAAGTGCCACTGTTGAGACTAAAATGCAAAATGATCGCTATAGCAGACCAGAAAGATGCCTGTTTTTCCACCACTCTGTACACAAATTTTACTAAGTCTGATGTGGCACTGCAAGGGAAACCCACTGAATTAAGTGCTACCACTCTGGACTGTAATACTGTGCAATGGTGTAGATGACTTCAACTGTTACCAGGCACCAGATCATGTTAATAAGGCCTAAGAAATCTCAGCACTGCTAACAGATTTGGTATACATAAAACAAGGTAACAGTAAACCACACAGCCAACAAATTATAGCCAGGGGACTGCTGATTCTTAATAACATGATTTGCAAGGATGACAGTAAATCTTCTTCAGTTATAAGGGTATTTTTGAGAAAATCCACTTCAAGCTTTTTTCAAAGCATGCATGTATTCATGTCCGTATGTGAACACACAACACAAATATCCTCTTCATCTATTCAAGAAACATACTGCTTCCTAACAGCGAGTTCTGAACATCAAAGGTTTGATTTTACAATGTACTAACAATTGAAATAATACTTAGAATACTGTAAATAAGGCTCAGTACTTATTAGGATCAGTCTAACTAACTTGACTAGATCCATTATTATTTTGATAAAATCACCTATTGAATGCAATGCACTGAGATATTATTCCTCATATACCAAAATCAATGTTCACATAGAAAAACTGTGTTAGTTATTACATCACAGATACACTGAAGACCATACAAAATATAACATTTTAACATTTAAGAACATTATTCACAGATTACTCTTTTGGAATTATTAACATCTCTCTCTTTCAGAAGTCTTCTCATTATTCTGTGCCTTTTTACAGTATTTTCTCACAGCATATATGGCATGACAAATGGTAACTATGAACGAAACAAGAGAAGATGCCTACACACCTTGATATGATCCATCATAAGCTGTTTCTGTGCATATAGAAGAGAACAGTCTGGACACTTGAAAACAGACACCTTCTGGTTTTCAATGTGCTGATCAAAGTGGCGATAGAGCAAAGGTTGTAGAGTAAACACAGTGTCACACATAGAGCATTTATATATTATTCTAAAAACAGAAGTACAATAAACAATGTCAGTCATGTTGGTGATCTATTTGCAAGAATCATGACGTTAACTTTTTTTCTCAGCAGAGAAAAGATCTGACATGTTTAAGCAATCATTTCACACTGCCCGAAAAAAGTTAATATTAAACTAATTCAAAACATCCTCCAATTTCAAAATATGGGAGCAGCAGAAAAAACAGAAAAATAGAAAGAAAAATAATTTAAAAGCGCAAACAAGAAGCCAGAAAACAACAGCATATGCCAGTTACATAAGTAACACCAACATCTGCTTAGGATACTCTGAAAGTTAAATTACTTCAGTTTCTGAACGCACTTAATAACTAAAGGACAATATTTCTGTTTCAGGATGCAAAGGCAGTATATTTTAAGGGAGTGACTGATCTGATCCTCATGGGTAATATACTTCAAGGTATATTTATTTTTGGCAGTGTATATGGCTTTGAACCTCCTGAATGCCAAGTCCAGGCCCTGTTAATGCTCTGAAGCTGGAACTCCACAGGATGGCATTACCCTGTTTGGCCATTACAAGCCTTTAAGAATCTGACTACCGAAGCAATGCAGATGTACCACCAAAACCACAACTTCCCCTCTCAGAGCGTATGTGACTTTTGAAATTAGCTACATGTACCTCCCATTCTGATAGGCAATATTCCATCAAAAATTTTAACAAAAGCTATTTATGTTTTAGTAGCTGTGTAACTGGCAAAGCAATGCATCTATTAATATAATTTCAAAAGTGCTTTAGATATAGATATACTAATTAACAAAGAACTAGGTAAGTACAGGACACTAAAAGCACAGTCCCTGAAAATGAATAAGATGGCAAAAAATCTGTATTACACAATCCTAAGAAAGTTATTAAACAATCTGAAAATATTTGTATTTTTAGCAGATCCTTGTCAAGTGTCTGTGCAAGAGACAAAAAACAGTGAAATGAGAAACATAATCCTCTGATCTAAATGTTGCAACAACCACTACATGACAATCGTCTGAAGCTTGTTTCATTCCGCTGATTGTTTTATAATTAAAAGTATAGTTTAATTGCATTCTAGGTAATGATTTTCTTGATACTTTGCTTGTTTCTTTTGCTTATCCATATGTTTGATTGTATCAAGAATGATTTGCCTGGCAACTAAAGGTGAGTCACAATGTTAGCCATTCAAACTGCAACCCTTTAATGTAGCAAATAGTAAGTAATTCTCTAATTTCAGAAACTTCACACTTTTTTTTTTTTTAACTTGGAAAATGAATGAAAGAAAACGACATGTGAAAGAAAAGTAACAAAGAAATTTGCCACAGATCATCAGATGAGAGAGAAATCCAATCGGTCAGCCACCAGTAGTGGCGGCACTTCAGAAAAGGTTGGGCTAAAATAAAAGAAACCCAACAAGAGGTGCTGGGCATGACAGGTGCTTTCTCTGCGAAAAGCAGCCTTCCTAACCCCGTCCATTAGAGGTTGACCTCTGGCCTAAAGAATGACTCTTCATTTAAACTACCCCCCAACAAATCCTGCCTGCTAAAACGATGAATTATCTGATTATGAGCATAAATGTTCCAAATCCTTTCTATATCCCTCTAAGCAACTGTCATCAATGGTACGTTGCTCAAGAGCTCTAAGGACCACTCTGCACTGTGTTCTGACATGACAAGAACAGGGACATTGCTTCAACGTCCAAGCCATTCACTGAATCCAAACATTTGAAATAATGAAAAATAGTACACTTCATCATATTAATTGTGAAAAAATATTATTTTTGTGGTATATCAAGTGGTCCCAGTTTCTTACAGAGGCTAAGATAAATGTATTTATTCACACAGCATCCTCTGACAACCTACATACATCACACTGCCTTCTGTGGTGAACCCTCTGCATGGGACAACACAGCAGAAGGTACAGCCACAAGCTTCACCTACTGAGCACAGAGTACTAAGAAATGGGAGCCCCTTCGCATCCTCTGGTCCCCAACACTGCTGTCCATTAAAGCTTCTTAAACTTTATTCAAGTATTTCAGTTTGTCACATCATTACTGATCTACACCCCTTCAGAATCCCAACTTCTTGGATAATTCCTGTATGAAAGGTATTAAAGAGCTTGCCAGCAATAGGAAATGCTTATTGATAATAATTGGTAAGAAAGAAACACCAGGTTCCTCAAACGCAGTTTTGCATCATGTACCTCACATCAATATAAACCCACGTAACTTACTAATTAGTTTTAACTGAGATCTTAAGAAACAACTTCTGGGGAAAAAAGTCAATGGATCACTGTCCCAGTAGGTCAGCTGAATCAAGCACAGGCAGAAACAGAGATGAACCTTCTCCAGGCACAGTGCTATCACTGTTTAAGGGTAGAAAGCGCCAAGGATTCCCGACGCTTAGGATCATTTCCCTTGGCCACAGCACACAGAGCTACCCAGCACCTAAGCACGCGTCACCACCTTGGTCCCGTCCCAGCAGAGCAGCTGGAGAGAACTGAAAGCAGTGATTCACTGTCAGCCCTCTTCACTCCATCCCAGGAAAAAATCCAGAATTTTCTCAGGAAAATACTTGCTCTAGCTCTGTAGTGAACGTGCTTGTCATGTCACAAGCTAGAGCTGGTACTAACCACACACATTCCCTCAGCCTGGGGCACCACGTATTTTCTTTCTGTCCCTTATGTCCTGTCTCTTTTAACACTCTCCTGCATCTCCATCAGCAACTTTGTCCAGAAGTCAGGAAGGTTCAAGCATGATCACTGTCTAAGCACGCAAACAAGCCAAGGCACAAGACTGTATCCCAGCCTTGTCCCTGGCAGGGTGACTGTCACCCTCCTGGTTCCCAGGCCACTGCTATCATCCAGAACCCCAGCATTTTGGTGCTTGCTGCAAAGCAGTCAATCCCATGACTAGATGCTAAAGAGAGATAAGTGAAGTTATATTGTTCCAAGTTAGCAAGATGTAAATAAAGACTAGAAGAATTAAAAGTAATTCTCTAATTATTTAATGATTTATATTTCTATTAAAACCGTATCTTGCAAATAAAATTAGACAGGAGAAATAAGAAAACCTGCTTTATCATCTATGCTGGAACGAGACAGTGATCTCAGCTGGAATGATTTCAGATCTGTTGTATATAAATTTATCATCGCAGGGTTACATAATTTAATCAAATAAACTATGATCTACTACATGCTTCGGATTCTTATTGTATCTAAAGTAAGGAACACAAGAGTACCGAACTGCTAAGGTTGGAAGGTAGCTCTTGTGGTCACCTAGTCCAAGTGCTGCTCAAGCAGGGTCAGCCAGATCAGTCTGCCCAGGACCATGTCCAGTTGGGTTTGGAATGTCTCCATAGGTTGAGACTCCAGCACCTCTGGGCAGCTTGTTCCAGTGCTGGACCACCCTCACAGAAAAAAAGTGACTCGTGTTCAAGTGGAATTTCACATGTTTCAGTTTGTGTCCACTGCCTCTTGTCCTGTCTGTGGGCACCACGGAGAAGAGTCTGGCTCCCTCACCTTCATCCCTTCCCATCAAGTATTTATCCACATCGATAAGGTCCTCCTGAGCCTTCAATCCAGGCTGAACAGTGCCAGCTCCCTCAGCCTCTCCTCACACGAGAGATGCTCCAGTCCCTTACTCATCTCCGTGTCCCTCTGCTCCAGTATGTCCATCTCTCTTGCACTGGGACCCAGCTCTGCCCCAGCAGAGCTGAGCAGAGGGACACAAGAACTATCTGGTGGAGACCCAGATTTCTGACAGATCTCTGCAGAAAGACTGTACTCAGTTAAATTCATATCAACACACCTAATAGTGTGAGTTACAACTACACCCACTTCTTTCAGTCACATTCAAAAGCATGATTTTCAACCCTAAACACATGCAGCTGAGTATGTTGGTTTGTTTTATAACCAAAGTAGTCAGTGTTTAAAACATAACAGCTTAAAACCCTGTTCAAAGCTTAAAGGCAGCTATGCTTAGTCAGGACATAATTTACAACCACCTCAATTCAACGAGACACTTGTGTAAGGCAGGCAGTTCACCTGCAATCACACCTCCAGTAACTGCTGCTGCCCCACGGCACACGCCAGAACAGCCGTGGTACACGCACTTTTTACTTCAAAAATCCAGTTAACAAAGTCACATATTATCTCAGAATAAATACAGATATTATGTCACAGAAAAAGACTTTCATCTCACATGAAAGATGTTTAGCACTTTGAAAGCTTCTGCACCAGAGTATGGCATTTCTCCTTCCCAGAATTTTTTTCTCTAAAAAAATGGTACTTGTGGGATAATATATTCTGTAGCAATAGTACAGTATATATCCATAATCCGGCTTGATAAACAAGAATTTCTCCAATAACCAAAAAGAGATCAGCCATAAAAAATATGCTAGTGCCATTCCTATGAAGTTACACTGTTTACTGAAAAAAGAAAATCACATATAAGCTTTGGTTTCCCATAAAAACCATGTAGCATCTTAGGTAGGCTACAGGACAGAGCTTCATAAAGTTGAAAGACAAGACAGCCATCCATTTTCCTATATTAAAATAATCTCATTTCATCCCACTGAGAATCACTGCACATAAACTCCATTTTTCAAAGACCAAATAGTTTACTGTATCTGTTCTGAACAACCATTTGTAATGTAATTGTAAATCATGCAGTTCCAGTAAATGCCAGAGGCACACAGCCATCTACCCAGCAAGCCCAATTCCTATAAGCAAAAATGTGTGAGCCAGGGAAGAGCCCCTCAGGGTCAGCCCGGTCTCAGCCCACTCATGGGACAGGAGTGAGGAATCCTCCCCAGCCACCTGATGCACCAACACGCCAGGCCTTGGTTCGGCCCTGTACAAAGAGGAGAGGGTCTCTCTTCACAAGGAGCCACGTGGAGAAGCCAAGGGGCAGCAGGCACAAGTTGCACCAGGAGAGGTTTCATCTTGATAGAAGAAAGAGACTTTTTACAGTGAGAACAACCATTCACTGGAACAACCTCCCCAGGGATGTGGTGGAATCCCCATCACTGGAGGCTTTCAAGATGCAGTTGGACAGGTGCTAGATCATCTCATCTCATCTCATCTCATCTCATCTCATCTCATCTCATCTCATCTCATCTCATCTCACCTCACCTCACCTCACCTCACCTCACCATCTCCCCTTCCCACTGGCTGGACCTGATGATCTTTCAAGGTCACTCCCAACCTGAGCTGTTCTGTGATTTTAACTCAGAACGTTAATTCAGATAAACCAGAATTTGAGCAAAGACACCAACATTTGATGCCAACTCGACCAAGATATGTGTGAAATATCCTCAGAAAGCAACTAATTTAAACAATAAAAACATTTCCTTTTCAAATTGCTGCTGAGTAGCAGAAATACATGTAGTTAATTCTGAGGAAAACCACAAATCCTGATAGCTTGAAATAGACCTTATTAAATGGCCAAACAGCAGTCAATGTGAGCATCTTGAGTGCTGGTGGCAAGCAAAGAACTCCACACACTGCGAAGACTGGGAAAATCCTACTAGTCACTCTGCATGCATTTAAGACAGTATCTTGATTAAAAATAGCAAATTTAAAGAAAACACCACTTCCTAAGAGGAGCACTCAACTATGAGTTCTATTATTTATTACAATATGATAGTATTTATAAAATTATATTTTAGTTTTTTATAGTCAAAATAAATTAATAAAAGAATACAATTATAAGCACATCTACATGGAAAGAAAACTAATGCAAAATACTTAATTCATGAAGTTGATCAGAAACAGTTCAGCAGATCCAAGCACAATTCAAGAAATCTTCTGCACTTTTCATATGTGAAGTATCTTTAAAAAATGGTGATCTTAATCTTTTGGTTTTCTCTAAGGAAAATTATGGGAATCTGAAACAAGTTTTAGATTAAATGTTGTTATTTCAAATGCTCTCACTGAAGATACAATCCTGAATTAAAAGGTTATCATTTGTCACTGGGTGCAAATGTCTTAATTTGCTATCAGACACAGCAAGTTTGTTGCCATTTTGCTTTAGTGTAGGTTTAAACACCCGAATGAATAAATCTCCTGTTGGTACATTAGAGGAAACAGTGATAAACCAAATCCTTCTGAAATCTGGTTATTACATTACATGGTACCTTGTTTCTCTCATCTGCCTTCTATTCTCTTGAGTCTGCAAGTTGTTAAAATGTACTAGTGTGCTCTGCACGCTCCAGAGAAACAACATGGAGTTCAGGACTTGAATATTTACTCTCAATACTGCACTCTACCAAGAGAGAGTAATGTTCTATAAATGCATCTGTTTTGATTTGGAGGGACAAGGCTGGAAAAGGTTTAGAGGCTGGCACCTCTCACTTAACAACACCCTGGACTTGGTCCCCTTGAGACATGGCCACCTTAGGGAAGCAAAAACCTAGCTCACCACTCCCCAAACCTACGGCTTTCATGAAGAACAATCTAGCAGACAGGAACAGGAAAACAGAACCTGCAGGAAAAACAGTGCCCAACAAGCAGGCAGCTGCCTGACCAAAAGAACAGGGGACCACAAGCGGCAGTAGCACGTATGAATCACCCATGGTCAGCCCAGAGACGACAACCATCTCCCACAAGCACACACCCTGACCCCTGCGAGCTGATGGCACTGAAAGAACCAATTCTCCAAATTCACCCAGATGACTACCCGTGAGCATCTAATAGGAAAGAAAAAACAACAACCCAAACAAAAAAAAACCAACCCACAAACTCCTCCCCACCTTTTCAACCAGATGTTATGAAAATCACTGCATAAGCCCTGATGAGTCTCAGCAGTTCTTTTTGGAATCACAATATCTTAATTCACAGTAAAAATGCAGATGAGCTAAGATTAAAAAATGAGTAACACACTAGCTGCCTGTCTGAACAATTTTTGTGATTACTGTATGAGTCTCCGGTAGCACACAGTGTTTAAAGAACTGCTATTGCTATGTGCACGGAAATTTAACCTTCGCCAAATAAATTGCCAGCTAAAAACTCATGAAAACATTACACAAACTCCACATGTTACCAACAGGATGACAAACTGCTGGTTGTACAGTATGTGACTTTTAAGATTCCAAGCACAGGACAGAAGCAATTTCACAAGTTATTAAAATGTAGGCAAGTGCAGTAGAAGATTAATTTTGCTTACTTTGGTTCGCCTATCTTGATACCCGGGTGTTGTGTATAGGCATGGGAGTGTGTGCTGGGAGCAGATTTAAATGCCATGGGACAGATAGGACACTTGTAAAAGACTTCACAGTGAGAACCTTGAATATGAGACTTGAGTGCCGCCACATCAGAGTATACAACATTGCAATGCACGCAGCTGCAAAAAGAGTGGAAAAGAGTCAGTTCAGCCTCGCCCAAAGCAGTACTGAAAGAAAAGGAATCAACACTGATTTTCAAGCAAGGGAAGAGATAAACATATATATATATATATACACACAACTGGATAAAACTATGTTATTCTGTCAATTTAAACAACCCAGTAAGAATCAACATAAACAGAGATGTGCACATCAGTAGGTAAGAAAAAAGAAATTTCCCAAATTTAATTTGAAAATCTAAGAGCTACAAAGTCAGAATTTGTTTTTATGGCATTATAACAAAACAGACAGAAGAGTCGACAGAGGCTTATTCTATTGATTGTAAAGAATGCTTAAATCCTCTGCAAATTTGTAAAGAGATTTTACAAAACGCATTTTATTACATGCAGTGGATTGTACAAAGTACGCCACAGCAATTTAGAAACTACCACCAGAATGGAAAACCAGTAAGAAAAACATTTCCAGCATTTCCCTTGCTTAGATTTAATGAAGACATACTGGTAATGATTTTTCTGTACATGTAATCAAATCAGTGCTTGGATTTAAAAACAAAGCAACAAAAAGAGTAATTTAAACTCAGGACAACTAAACCAAATCTCTACAATCAGATCAGTCTATCAGATTGGAATTCTGAAAATATTTTTCAAAAACATACTTCTGCAGTGTCGAAAATTTGTGACCTTTCCGCATCTATTCTAAAAGGAAATGATCAAAAAAATTGAATTAATATTAGTACAGAAGAATTTCTATACGCAATGGTCCTTTTTAGTGCCCTACATCTCCAGTACTACATGCTACCAAATAAGTCCAAGAACATACTGCAATTAGCAATTACAAAATAACCTGTCAAATTAACACAGTTCTTATTGACTAGTATTTTGCAGTTAAGAGTTTTACAATTTAAACACAGAAGGCCTCTACCTTCCAAAATCTTAATTTTGACATCTAACATGGTAGTATGATTGCTGTCATATAAATGTCAAATGGTTTTTTGATACTGTTTTAATGCCCTAATGATAGCAATTAAGCAGGAAATAGTTACACATTGCATTCAAGAATCTCGTTTTCCTTTAAAAATGTACCACCTTTGAATTTTATGAAATGTTATCGTTTCTGTTCTGAGCACTTAATTTACATTCTGAATACTAAGTTTATCTCCACCTAGTCTGTGCTTACCAATGCATCTTCTAAAGGTAAAGGGTCCTTGTCTTGTTTGGGTCTGTTAAGATCTTCTCTTCTTAGAGAGGTGAACATTTCTTCACAGCGGTACAAAGCATGATCCTCTCATTGACAGATCTACCCCTAAGGTGTCACCCCAAGAGAGCTAGGCTGCATCTCTTGCCTCCCCATCCCATCCTGTCTGGACTTCAGTGATGCAACATAATAAATGATCCTCAGCATCCACCACTGTATATTAAAACAGTTCTTAAGGACCGAGCCTTCCTTTCTTAGACTGCTGTAACAGCTTTGTTGTTTTCCACCTGGAAGGATGCAATTAAACTTAAGGTTGAAATTTTCAGCTGATTTAGTTCAGATAACTAGCCTAAATCACTGAAATCCAACTGAACTCCCTCATGGAGGTCCTTTGGAAAGGGGAAAGGCAAGACAGGTTACGCTGTTCCCCAAGTGAATGTACCATGGTGATAAGGAGATGCTGAGGAGAAAGAAGACATTAACTTTCCCAGATACTGCTTTTCTTTGCCTAAGTATTTTTGGTTTAGTCTCACCATATACAGTAATTCTGACTTAGTGTGGTATGAGATGTTTATAATGCATGTTGAAAAGTTAGTAACTTTAGATTCACAGTGAAGGATTTACGAGCCTTCTGGTGTCACTGGTGCAGGTCAGGAGTCCCTGAAGATGATTCTGTGTACAAACCCAAGAGACACAGACTAGAGGGAAGGAAAGCAGAGGGGAGGTAGCAAATGTAAGGAATGTAGGAGAAGACAGGCTACTGCTTGGGATAAAAGAGAAGAACCCAAAGAAACGCAAAGAGCCGAGAGCTGTGTCAGGCCATGGATTCAATCTGAAAACAGATTGCCACAGCAGTTGGTTTGATGCAGTAAAAACGCTTTTGTCCCTCAGTGGAAGATGGCACAGCCATCCTAGTACACAAACTTGTGGCACCTCAAGGCGGAGAAGCTGCCTACCAGTATGGTTTTAAATCACCCTTCCCCAGTCAGACAGGATGAAGCAGAAATGTTTTAGGAGTGCTGAGCATAGCTCAGCTGTACGGGTTGCTCTTCTGATCTCTTGCTGTGCTGTCTGCCATTCAGTGCGAGTAAAATTCTAAGATAAAACAATTTTTCAAGCCTTTCAAAACTTAACATTTCCATGAAATGCCTCTGATCCCCATTTTCTCAGTGAGTTGCCATTGCAGGGGAATGTAAGAATAAAAGGGAAACTGAAGGGAAACAAAGAAGAACCAAAAGACCAGGCTGTTTGAATGAGAAAGGTAATTTTCAAGCGATGTAAAGCTGAGGAATCTTGACTTCCCACAGAAAAGAGAGCAGCCAGATAGGTGCAGTATGTCCATCAGCATCTCGACAATAAATTCTGTCAGTAAATACTGAAAATGACTGTTCTACCAAAGAGAACAATCTGAAATTCAATGTTTTGAAAAACCTCAAAAGGTTTTTTTAACAACCCGAAATTAAGAAAATACATCTGAATTCTCTAGATCTTATAAAGTCTGAAGTCCTGAATTTGACATTTTATGGTTGGATGAGATTAGCTAATATTTTGATTTAATAACATACAAAAGCAGATGCCCAAAACAAAGCAGAATCCTAATGCAGCATTTACTCCAAAATTTGTAGTACTAATAGCACTGCTGCCACAAAAATCTTAAACCCATTAAGCAGTATTCCACAAACAATGCTTATGAAAATGGAAAATTACTTTTAAAAGCATAAGGTATACATAAATTGACAACAAAAGTAATCATTATACTGACCGAAAACCAACTCTTCGGGTATAATGCAGGCAGTTCTTAGTGACATGAGTCTGGAAGTGGACAGATCTGCAGATTGCTCCACATTCAGGACACGTGTATGGAGATTTATGCTGATGGATTCTCTGGTGTGATGCAAAACTGCACTGGTTAGGAAGCAGCATCTGGCAGATATTGCATGTCTTCTAAACGATAAACCAAAATAGATGAAACAAAAGGTTTGGTTCAGCTATATACATAACGTCTTGTGTCAAACACTGTAATATATCAAATAAAAGGTTAAATGTTATGACTGTGATGTGAACCAAAAGTAGGCAAGTAGTAAATGCAGGCCCTACTGACAAATCTTGTAGGGCAGAGCTGGCAGATATTGGCAACCAGACACAGGGCCTCTGGGCCTTCTGCCACAACAAAGCTCTTTCATACACCACCAACCACAGGAGATGCATGTTGATTTATGTAAATTTTATTTAGGTGCCTCACGAGGTCACCTTAATGGTGCAAGGGGCCTAAGTCCAACCTGAGAATCAAACCCTATAGCTTTAACTCAGTGCACCACATAAAGCTAAAAAACCCCAAACCACCAAAAATATACTATCTTCACTTTCTTTGATCCTTGTTCCTGATGAATTCTTATGATAATATCCATAATAGAAACAAAATGGAATATTATCAGGCAGAAGGTACACAAATAATTTCAAAATATGTTTCTCAGGCTAGAACACATCATCTGCATTATATCAACATATTGAGCATCTGAGTAAAAACTAGAGATATATAAAATATTTACAAAGCTCTTCTTTGCAGGGCAATCTTTCTACATGCAGGTGTAACTTACTAAACTCATTCTTTCCCTGTGTTCTGCTACACAAAAATAATAATTAAAAAAAATCTTCAACTACATCTTGACCATGTGCCAAATCAGAAACACTGAAATTCCTTGGGTGCTTTGTGCCATTTTGGGGATGAAATGCAAATAGTGCAAACCAGCTGTAAGCAGGCTTCACTTCTGCTCACAGTTGCCTTCCATCACTGGAGGGCACAAAGAACCAGACTTGTAAAAGCACTGCAGAAAATGTTTCATTTACAATAACACATCTCTAAAATGTCTGAGCAGAGAGCTGACATCCCGCATGGAGTTATGCTTCTGGGTAACTCTGACCATGGAAGCTGCTTCACTGACTTCAACAGAAACACTCATGGTTTCAAAGTCAAGCACAAATGCAAGTCTTTGCAGAACTTTAACTCAACTTCACTTCATAAGACACTGCTTTGTAAGGCTTTTCAAACTCTTATTTCTTATGACTTGACATCTGTGACTCTCAGCAGTGACTTACGAAGATTTAAAAACAAAACCAAGACTCCATTACGACATGGGTACTTTTTTAACATGGGATTTGCGTATTTTTAGATACATTATCTGTAAGAGTCTTGCAGATGTATACAGTGGTGTATACTTTTTGCGAGAATACAGAAAAAGATCTCTAGAGCTGCATCATAAATTATTTACTAACCTATGTATGAAAAAATCCTGCAATAAATAACAAGAAATAATCCTTTTCCTCATGGTAAAACATTCTTACTAAAAGACAGGTGCTTCACAAAAAGTCACCTCGTCCTTCCAACTTAGGCAACTCTCCTTTAAATATCTTAAAAAACACTAAGATCCAGATCATGTAATAGTAGAATCAAAGCTACCATTCTAGAAGAAATAGTGCTGTGTTACAAAGATCTTTCATAGGATTCTAACTTACTACTACTGGCAACTATGCCAGTAAAAAAAATAACCTGTTCCCATTTAATCTACAGGAGACAGACACTAACTCCATAGATGGAAGGAAAAAGCCTTTACAGTCACTGCAAAAAAGGATTTTTTCCTAATAAACACTGTTTAATATCAAGGTCTAAAGCAAATTCTTAATCGCCTTCGCATTTTTACATTACTGATATTCTAAGCACAAGTATATTTTTGTATTACAATCTGTACAATCAATTTTTATTCTTTTTCCAAAATAGCTTATCTAAATGCTTTTTTTGTGGGTGCATGCAAATATTTTCTTTTCTTAAAACAGTAATTTTAAGCAGAAATGTTAACACGCAATTCACACATAGAGAAGCAAGAAGTGTATTTTCATATGGTTCACTTCTAATGTTTACTTTGTGAACATAGGTGGCCAGGTACGTCTGGACACAGTCTCCATCCAAACACGGCTCTCAAATGTCCTCAGGACAGCAAGATGGCAAAATGCAAAACATTAAAATAAAGGAAGTTAAGCAAAGAAAATTGACCATTACTCAAATTCAGTTTCACTATCAGCACTACTGGCAGCCTAACAGATGAGCAGATGGCATGGAAACATTTACCACCCTCACGAAAGGCTTTGCCTGAGGTGAGTTATCTGCAGGGATTTGGAACTGTCACCCTGATTAGAGCCTCTGAGGCACAGTGACTCTGAAACTGTGTTCAGACATATATAAATATTCCCTTTGAAATACCAAGTGTTCGTCCTCAACTGACCAAACAGCCCTGGCTGGGACCACCAACTCACACCCTCAACACTGCACAGAACTGGTTTGGGGTGTAACTTTGCCTTCAGCTCAGGCTTAAAGGCAAAATCCTGACTAACCGAAACTCCACTTGAAACGTGCTTGCCACGTTTACTTGGCTTCTGAAACATTCCTAAAGTCTAAGAATCTTTGGCCATTTATGTATTAATAAGCAGCAATATAATACTGGAGAATCTGGAGTATTATTTGATTACCAAAGAAAACAGCAAAACAGAACTTCTTACTCCAATAATGGAAAGAGATGGGGTTTCCATAGTCCTTCCCAAGCCCTTTGCCTGCAGCACTACCAGAGGCACCCGTGAGGCCACGGCCACAGAAGACGCACACGACACCGCAGCCCCAGCCGTGGGGGTCTCTCCCCGACTTTGCAACAAGCAGCCTGCAAGATTCACCTCTAACGCCAGTAACTCGGACTGACACAAACTGCCAATAACGCTATTTAAGGCCAGTGGTTTGCTATTCTGATGAGTACAGTAAGATGTTTAATTGTAACCCATTACAGTAGAACAAGAAGAACCTACTGTGAAATTCTGAAATTCAGCATGTTTGCTTACCATTTTATTTTGGGCTTAAGGTGGCATTAACTTCCAGTTCTTTCATTCCAACCCATACCAAAATAAAACACAGTTTGTGAAAATCATCACCTGCCTGCATTTAAAGTCAAAGTTTCAGAAAAAAAGGGTTAGAAGAAAAAATGGTGGAGGTGGAAAATAAAGATACACAAGAACTACGAGTATGAAGGGAAATGAGCTATGTAGCTTCTATGGGAGCTATACACTTAAATCTGTAAATAAGATTAACATCAACTAGCTCAGGTTTGCTACTTTTTCTCCCCCCGCCCCAGTAAGCAGATGAGGGTTTCATTCAGCCAGGAAACCTCTCAGTGAGTGGTCCTATTCCCTTTAACAGGATTATTAATGGAAGAAAAATATTACAGAAATGTAACAATTTTATAGGGAACATCTTTTAATTGCTAGGGTTGTTTTTAATTTAGGGTTGTTTATTTTAGAAGAAATAGATTCTATTTTTATAACAGGAGTTTAAGAAGAACAAGAAATAACAGCTACTTACTGCTTAGATTCATTGAAAACATAAAACAATATACAATTGTAATTTCAAGAGAAATTAGGTGGGCACTAGAAAAAATGGTAGGTTGCAATTAAGAACTTTTTTCCTATTATTTGTTTGCAAAATCCAAATAATTATTTTTATTCTTTCTTCCTTCCTTCCAAAGCTAAAATATCAATTTTATCTAACTTTCCTGTCTCCTTCCCACCAAGATAATGGTAGTTTACAACAAAAAGCCAGGGCCAAGCACTACGAAGGAAAACAGAAGGCAGAGTATTTATTGTCCAACCTTTTCAAGGTGTAACATATAATGAGAAAGTGCTAAAGTGTCTATTAATAAATGTCTTTCTTCAGCAAACACCACCCTCGCAGCACTGCCTGGGACAAGCCCGGTGAGCAGGTACTAAGGCCTCGTTCATACATCAGCTCTTACGTCAGAGCAGCTTTTCAACAACGCTGTCCTCCGAACCTTCATGAGCTTTCCTCCCTCAGCAACAGGATCTGCGCACCCACTCTGACCCTTCCACCTAGCTGAAGTTATGACATTCTATGAAGATCTCAGTTGCCTTCCTGTAGTAAATCACCCGGGTAAACAAACAGTACCTAACAGGACACGCACAGACAGCAAACCTGGCAGCAACAGGGCAAAAGCACCAGGCAGAGGTAGCAGGAAAGGGCAAAAGGTGTTTCTACAAATCTTTAGTTTACCTGTCCGTACAAAAAAAGGCCCCCACAGAAAGCAAGTACATCACTTTTTTTGTTCTTCTCTATTTTTTTTTTTATTTTATCCTTACCTCATCCTCCCAACCTATTCTCAGTACATTTGTCTGTCTTTCATCCACTTGCTTTATTTTGGTGCCTTCTGAATTGCTTGATTTTAAGTACCAAGATCAACAGGGTTTTCACAAGGACTACTGGATCTTATCATACCAAATAAATGATGGATCTAGTATGGAAAAAAAGATAAATCTGACACCAATAAGCACTAGCAAAGGAGTTAGCTAAAAAACAAGTACAGAGTATTAAGTAACTCAAGAGCTGGTGCAGACCAGACTCATGGTCAGCCACGAGAAACTGTTCAAATCTAAGGACGGAACACATTCTGCTGACTTCTTTCTGACAAAAAGCTTAAATAAACTCACTTGAGGTAGGCACGTCTGTAGTATCTTACAAACAGAAATTCATTTACGTGGCACCTCACTGTGAATCCAGGTAATTTCAGCCTAAGTCAACTAGCCAGTTAGTAAAGTAGGAGCTGAAGCAGAGCCACGCAATCCATAAAGTCAAGATTACTTCCACATTCAAATCTTTTTACGTTACTACCTGTAGTGGTGGGTGCAGTGTAACTGCTTCATGGCCATGGAACAGGTCCTAAGTTTACTAAACAGACTCTGACAGGAACTTCCCCGTGCTTCTATGACGAGTGGATTTTTTCCTAACTGCAGGATTTAGAAACCTTTATTCTGTACACTGCTGTACAACTCCCAGGAATATTCCTGTCTTGATCAGTCTGAGCCTGTTTGCAGGCTTTTGGCTTCCCACAGAAAGAAGCTGCAACTCCAAGCTCAACTGAATGCTTTGAAACATCCCAGAATCCCTTTTAATTGGCACGCCCCAATAGAAATCCAACTATATAATTTAATTAACAACCTTAACTCTTATTATAAAATACATCGCACACTGATTAATATAAACGTTTATTGAATGATGTCTTTCTTTCAGATTAGGCCACATACATTAGGAAAGAATTTTAAAATGGTCTGCAAGTTTAACTCATTAGAAGAAAGGAAAACCAACACAAATAAACAAATGGTCACACAGCGAGAAATGCGTGCTAGTGACCACCACTTTTCACTTCTGCTTAAGAAAGACCCGCAGAAAACAGCATGCATATCCTTTCAATAGGATCAGTGTGCCATTTAGTCACTGCCAAGAGTCCCTGGAGGTAAGAGGAATGCCTAGCTCATTTACAGTGCTCTATAAAAATATTAAAAACTGAAGACAAATCCAGAATGAATCACCTAAAACTATCATTCAGATTGAACAGGTAGGCTGTTACTGAGGGTGCCAATTAAGTGGATTCCACAGGATACTCAAATTCCAAAGCACAGAAAGAATAATTAAAAATTCTTAGTAAAGATCATAATTAATTTCAGTATTATTCAGCTGTAAGAAAGCTAATGCTAAATTTTAGCAAAAATATACAGTGTAAATTCCAGACTTCAGGGCCTAAAAAAAATTCTAAGGCAACTCTTATTTAAAAAATGTTCACATTCACTATATAAGTGCTTGCAAGATTTTTTGCTTATACTTTTAATCATGGAGGTTCAGCTAATTTACAGCTAAATTAAAGTAAAAGCATATCCAAAGTCTCCTAGGCTTATAGATGAAACATTGGAATTTAAACATATGATACTCTACTTGTCCACTTGTGTCTGCAGCCTGCTGGAAATGAGTGGCAAGAGATGTCTCATCTTGGAAAACTTCATTACACTCCAAACACTTTAGACTATGTCTACAGAGTTTCGATGGATCTTCGTCTAGGGGCATAGCTGGAACGACAGGAGTACTTGCTGGGGCTGATATTACTGTCCCAGTTATGCCAGACTGGATCTTTGTTACAGTATGTGTGCCAGCTCCCACAGGGCTCTGGAGCATAGACGTAGCAGTATTGCTTGAAGGAGATGCTATCATTTGATCTGCTGGGACTGGTTTTAAAATCAGGTGTGAACACTGCATTACGACTCCTTTTTCCTTGTGTCCACGAGCATGGGAAAGAAGACTGCATTTATTGTAGAAAACTAAATTCTTTGTACAATGATTACATGTCACTTCGATTCGCACGCTCCTCCTGTCATAATGCTGAGTCAGGCTCTTCTCAAGAGCAAACGAGTCACCACACTCCAAACACTTGTAACCTCGCGTGGGTAACGTTATTCCGGCATTGGCAGGGGGACTAAGGTTTGGGATGTAAACTGGCACAGGATTGACACTACTCAGCACCTTGTTGAATGCTTCCACTACAGAACTTTGTAGAGATGACACCACCTGGACTCGAGACACTTTTTTAGAAGGCTGTGAGGCTGCTGCAGAAATTATTGCCTGCTTTATTTGTTGCTGAGGTTTCGTTAGCACTTGGCGGAGTTCAGAGGTGGTCTGAGCACCCTGAGGCAGAAGATTAAGGTTGGCAAGATGGACTGTCTTTGGCACAAGTTTAGCACTGGCAAGGCTTGATGCTGGCACCACAACAGTCTGCTGTTGTATAGCATTGGCAGCTTTGATAATGGCACTACTGGCACTCTGCACCGAGGCGGCAGATATGACAGTGGCTTTCACTGTAGTATTGTTAGCAAGCTTCAAATTAATAACCTGTGAGCCTGCTGTTTTCACTGCTGAAACAGGGAGAAAGGCAGTAGCCACAGGTTTGATAGTGACCTGTTTTGGTGCAAGTTCTGCAGATGCAGCTGCATTGGTGACGACTGTGGACTGGAGAGGAGCTCTAGGAGGAGAGGAAAGAACAGCAGCAGAAGTTGGCGAGGACAGGAGAGATGTCACGGAAGTTACCATAGAAGCAGTCTGCTCTGGCTTTTTACCAGAGTCCAAATCAACTTCTGGCAACACTCTAGTAACAGTTCTCTTGATCTCCCCAGAAGATGTCTTGATGGTTTTTATACGAACTTTAGGAATGGCTGGAGTTGACCCTGCAGGAGACGACGGAGACCCTTTGCTACTGTTCTCACTTGATACACTTCTGGGACTATCAGGTGGTTTGACAGATGGCTTTTTAGCACCATCAATGAGACTCTGAGATTCAGGTGATTTTTCAATAGCCCGAGGACTTTCACTCATATCTTTTGGTAACGGAGAAGACTCTCCTGAATTAGACTGTAAATCTTTACTGGTATCTGTAGCTGCCTTTTTAGCACTCAGTGCTGCAATTGCAGCAATGCATGAAGAAAGCTTTGCTGATGACTTTGCTTTGGACTGTGAAATGCTGGCAAGATTGGTTTCACTTTTTTCAGTACTCAGTTTTCCATCAAGTACCCTGTTTTCAAGAAGCTTCTCAGAATTGTCTTTTAGCAATTTGTCATCTGTTTTTCGACATTTAAAAGGTTCGTAGACACTTAAATTCATGGAGTTTGTCTCTGCCTCTCGTTTAGCAACTTTATTTTTATCTATACTACTTGAAACTGGGATTCCAGATTTAATAAAGTTTTCCCCTCCAAGTGTCTTTAGTTTGTCATACTCCTGCTGAGATACAGATCCTGCCAAGACATTTGCTCTGAAATTTGCACGCATCTCCTCTTTATCTGGAGGGTCATCCACCTCAATTTTTTCATCATCATCAAATTCTTCAGCACTTGATATTGGGCTAAACTGGTTGAAAGCTGAATCCTTCAACGTAGTCTCAGAAGCTGACCCATCATCTTTAAGTGACTTCCCTTCATCTTTACTGTAACTATCAAGAGCTGATGACGTTAGAAAGCCATTGTGCAAGCCATTGCCTGTAGAATGGTGGCCATCCTTGTCCACTCCTTCAGAAGAATCAATGGTACGTACATTTTTGACAATGACACTCACACCAACATCAGACGATGACGGGGCATGAGAATCTTCATCTGTGTGAGCATTTTGTTTTATGTGGCTTTCATGGTCATCATGTCCAGATTCAATAGCTGCTTTTGGATCAACCATGTCTGGTATGTCAAAGGCTGCAAGAAGGTCATCGAAATCTGGGGTCTTCATATCCCCCATGGTCATGTATTTGATTGTAAGCAAATCTGTAAAAGAAGCAGAAAGTCATCATCTCACTACTTGAGGCTCTAAGAGCAGAGTCTTACACAAAATAAGTGTATGTTCACATATGCCATGCAAAAAAGGTGTTATTTAACTTCTGGAGTAATACTTTTAGAAATTATACATTACAGAACAGTGTTCCAGTGCAAGTGTACAGTCAAAATTCTAACACCAAGAGCTACAGTAATCCATACACTTCACAGACTGTAACCCAGTAATTTCATTCTAGGTACAAATTTCTCTTCAGTGACTTTCTTCTGTCCTCTCCCCTACACTCCCTCCTGCCTTCTCCCACATACATTACAATTACAGCAAGACACCTAGACTTTCATGAAAATACTGTGAAGCATTTGCAACTCTTCCTAAGTCTACAAATGTGTTTCTACTGACAGTTTGACTGTTATGCTGTTCGCTATAAATTAAACTGCTTGATAAGAATTATGGAGTAAGTGTCTCCCAGTGTTCACAGTGCTTTTTTTCAGCAACTGTACTGAAGGATCTGCTCTAGCTACACTGCTCCTGACAGGTGTCTCACCTACTTTAAAGACCTCCCATAACAGAGATTCTACAACCTCCCATGTAATTTATTCCAGCCAGTCACAATTTTCACTGTTGTACGTTTCCTACTGCATAATCTGAACCTTTCTTGATGCAGTCTGAATGAACTACATACGGTTCTATTCACTTATCCTCTCTGCAACAGCACTTTACTCCGAGACCACCATGTCCCTTCATCCTCCATGTTTTTAAGCTAACCAA
This sequence comes from Antrostomus carolinensis, assembly GCF_000700745.2. NCBI lineage: Eukaryota > Metazoa > Chordata > Aves > Caprimulgiformes > Caprimulgidae > Antrostomus > Antrostomus carolinensis. Next base: position 10,317 of record NW_010339428.1, on the reverse strand, counting down.
CATCCGATCTTTAGGGTTTTCTTTCCCCTCACAGGTAACATTTTCCAGATCCTACTCTTTCTGTTCAACACCGGCTTCTATTCTTGGGTTTTTTCCTTCCAATTCCCAAACCAACCAGGCAACTCAAAACCAAAACTTTACAAATGTTGTGTAAAAAGCAAAACTAACTTTTTAAAGATTTAAATTCTACTACGACATTTGCCTTTTTCCAGAGACTTTTCAATAATACGTAGAGGTGTGCAGGGGAATCACTTGTAGAGATCCACAAAAATCAGTTCCAGAAAGCTCAAACAGACATTTTTTTCATTCTCTTTCATAACCCTGAACAGGTATGATTTGTATTGTTGTGACACAGCTGTTTTAACAAATGTTCATTGTTCAGTAATTATCAGGCCAAAGTCAGGTTTCAATGTAAAGAGAAACCAAGTAAATGTTACTGTTAGAAACTGCCTATTTAGGAAGCATCCTGTCTGTACTCCTACCTTTGCACTGGCACTAAAGGATTAAAACACATTCTTATTACATAGCTCAATGTTCTGTCTCCAGTACCAATTAACACAGGCTACCAGAGAACCACGGTGTGACTAACTGCAACGCTGCTCTCCAAGCTCCTCTTATTAGCTCAGATAAGCAAGAAGCTACATGCCTCATGGCAGAAGGTCTGCTGGAGGCCACTTGCCAATGGAGATGCATCCTACAACTTACTTCCTCCTCCTCTTAGCTGATTATCTTGAGCTCAGGAGGGAACCTACCTGCTGACTGTTGAATTCAGCTGCAACAATGTTAAGAAAATGAAATGATGAAAACTAATGAAAATGCATATAAGTTTAAGTACATATTTTTATGCACATCATAATCAACACAGTCAGCACTCTAACTATTCCTCAGAAAGATGCAGTTTATTAAAATGGCATAATCCCTTTGCTTGATAAAAATCTCCAGGACTTAGGAATTCATCAACACTGGCTACCTGGAAGTCATTAAGGACTCTAAGAAAGGTAACTGAGGAAAATGTCTCAAGGATACTGAAATACACAAAGACATTTCATATAATAACTTCAAATGAATATATAACAGTTTTAAAAAGTGTTTACACAGTCCACTTAATGGTTTTGTTGCTTTGACTAACTTCTCATTACAAGTCCTTCTCCAGAGCTGAATTCAGTATGCGATTCTGACCAGAGTTGAACTCATCAGGTGATATATGAGTATACCATCGCAACTGATTAATTTACTCTCTTAATTATCTCATAATTCCCTTACTTAATGGACAATATATAGTAGTCTATAATGGTAAATGCTCATTATCAAGACTTCACTACTTTTGTAATGCATATGGTTATAATCTATACTTACCAGACATAAAATTGTTTCATACCACTGGCCATTCTGCTTTTATTGTGTATTTGTTTAATTATAAAATTTAAAAAGTTATTTGTTCAAAAGCAAGTTCCTAGCCCTCATGCACTTAAAACTAGTAATTGTGATAAAATGAACATAAAGATTTAAGAAAAGAGACTAGACAAGTAACCAGTACAGCTCAACTCTCCTGCAGCATCATCAGAAGCTAACCCATCGCGTTCATCGCAGGTGGCAGCAGACGCCTAGACCAAAGGAAGATGTGATGTAAGATCACACTTATGCACAGTTCTGGATTTTAGTCTACCCTCTGCCTGGAGGACTTCAAGATCCTGTGTGAAAGGGCCACAATTACAAAGGCCATTATCTAATTAGTACAAAAAATACATACATACATAATATCAACATGACAAACCAAGTTCTTATAAGAATTAAATGGAAAAGACTCCAGAGACCAAAGCATATCAAACCCAGGTAAAACCACGCAAACAAAGCCTTAATTGACACAGTTTTCATGATTTGAGATACTAATTCTCTGCACTCCAACTGTACATCTGTCCGTAAGTTTATTTTTAGTTATTATATTAACTCAAAAAGAACTAGAAAGTCTTCCTAGTCTAAAACTTCCTCTAATTACATATACTGGAGTTTAATTAACATTTAGCAATAGCAGTGAAGTAAGGGCTCACTTACACAGTACTTCATCCAAGTATGTTTAAGAGGAAAACTGTAGCTGATACATTTGTCCTTTACTGAGAAACTTGTTTAGGCCAGTTCCAAAATGGGAAAATATCTCAGAAGAACTCAGAGGTCTGCAGAGGTAAGATGATAAATTTCTCCAGAGAGAGCACACTGCATAAATTCACCACTGCCTTTCAAGTGTACGCAGAAGGAACAACTCCTGTGTTCTACCAAAGCATGAGAATGGAATGGTTTCTTCTACATGGGGGACCCAGAATTACTGCTGCCCTCATGAAGAATCTCTCCCATTCTTCGAACTTTTGAAGCAGCCTAAGTTAAACAAAAAGAGGGACAGACAACATGGCCAGTCTGGATAAACAAATAAGCGAAGTTGTAACCTGGACGTTTTATTAATCTGTTCCCTGCTACTGCAGTACACCATTTTAAGATTCAGTATATAAACTGTGTTTCCACCACAACTGCCAGGACTCTGAAGCCACATTCCTCCTTTTTTTTTTTTTTCTTGAAAACCTTTCAATAACTCCCTTCCTTAAGGATAAAACTCCACCTTTTATCCGAGATCAAAATCAACTGACACCTTGGCTGCCAGGCAAGCTGTCAGTCTATTCCTTCTCTGAGCCAACATGATGCCTGTAAATACTTCAGAACAGGAAATGAGGCAAGTTCCTGGTTCCCTAGGAAATCATGATTTTCCAGGAACTGGAATTTCTTTCAGAACCGCTTTTAAGGTGCCGAGAGCAAAGCTCAGTTTCTCCAAAGAGACACACAAAGGTGAAGGCTGCCATTAAGATGACCCTCAGAACTGAACTGAGAAACACTCCACAATGTGTGCAATCAAGGACACATTCCTCAGAATAAAGAAAGAAAAACAAAAACCTGCAAGATCCCCACTTCCTCAAATATTTTTGACCAAAATAGAATTTTTTTCATTTTTAGTTTCTAAATAATAGAAAAATAATTCACCTCAAACCAAGGGAATGCTAACTTGAAGCATACATTGTGAAGAACAATGGATAGATGATACAATAAACTGAACACCCCTAATTTTGTGGGTACTCGTATAAAGAGTCAGTTCTTAGATTTTCTGACTCTGTCCCAAGTACTATTTCATTTTCAGACGGCAGTCTCCCTTTGTAACACTGCTTTTCCTTCCCGTGGACTAGTTCCATTTCCTGCCTCTCCACCTGGTTGGCTGCTGATGTTTACCAGGAGAATGCCAGGAAAAGTCTATCACCTTTGGCTTCAGAATCACAACCTTTAGGGTGTTTGTATCACTTGAGAAAACTTATTAAAGAAAATCAGTTTCTTTAAAAACTCAGTTGTTACTTTGCTTACTGATTATTCAATGATAAAAGTAAGAATGGCTTTGTTCAAAGCACAAGTGCATGTCTTTCTACACTCTACTTTCTTTGGAAATGCATCTCCTCCTGAAGTAAGTGCTTCCTATGAACAGCACGAAGAAAATGGCACGGGTTTTAGCCAAAGGAGGATACCCCATGATCGTTCCAGTGCCTTCTCTAACTTCTCCCAGTTAGCCTTTTTACTCCAGTTCCTCTGATAACACATTCCAGTGAAGCACTCACTTGGGTAATTATGTCAAAACAAGAACCAGTTCACAAGAACCCTCTGCTGACAGTGGAAGAAGCAAGCAGGACAAGAATTTGATGCTCCACCCATGAGAAATAGTTAAATCCTTATAAACCTTCTGGGGCCTTCACATCCTGGAAGTTAAGATGGAAAGCCTAAGGATGTATTCAAAGATTTTAAAAGGTTGATCTCCACAAAAAGTGGAAAACATCTGCAAGATGTAGTACATCTGGGAGCTTCTGCCCTCTTATCAGGGATTCCAGAGATCCCCAATTTTGAAATACTGCTTTCTTACAGCTACTATTTGTGTAGATGTGAGGAAGATTCAAATATGCAATGACAAAGAAAATGACAAAATCTACAATCAACCAAAGAAATATCAGGGCTTAGAAGTAAATAGCTGTTTCTGAAGGACTGATAACGGCTGTTTTGTTTTACTACACGGAATTTCTGTCACTCCTTCTCAAGCCCTGTATCTATACCTGTTTCAGGTGAAAGGATTCTAAACATAAGAGGAAAACCAAACAAACCTACCCCTTCTTTCATGTACTCTGCCAAGGTGGCGTGGGGGACGGGGAGCAGAGAAACACACAGAAGAAACATTTTTTTTCTTACTTTGGAGATTACAAATTACATTTGGAGATGTAATTTATCTTGTAGCTTGGGCTTTAGGACAGCTGCAGATGGGGTACAGTACTCTCCACAAGAAAGCCCAAGAAAATCAGTGTTCTTTTCAGGGCTGTGAAAACAAGAGTGCTGAGACAGTACTTTTCAGTGACTAGCACATGGTAATGTCTCCATTCTGGAAGAATACTTCTGGTATAACCATATATAGTAATTATTCTGTTATAGTTAGACGGGTACAAACTCCCAGTTAAAGATACATTATTCCAGAAGAAAATTCTGATGATCTGGTATAATTACTCCACTTCCAAACATGAGTAATGATGCCTGAATAACATCATGCTCATTCTGGAACAGAATGCGTACACAGAGAGTAATACCAGTCCAACCAGCGTCAAAGCTCTTTTTTTTTTTTTCCCCTTTTTTCCTTTTTTTTAAATTTCTGTATTTTTATCATGAGCAGTTTATTAGTTATTCACCATTTATTAGTAATTATGGCTAACACTTCTGGTTATTTACTCTGAAAGCTAAGTATCTGAAAGAAAGGCAAAAGCAATATGCTAATTCAACCACCAAACCTTCTTCAGGAAATGAGAACCACATCTCAAATCACAACTTGGTGTGGTTTGAAACGCACAGCAGGCAAGTAGGATATGCAAGAGGCCACTTTAACCACAATCAGCAATGTCTATCATAGTCACACAAAATACAGGTTCCTTTTCGCTTATCAAAGGTCCCATGACTTGTTACTGTTGCAAAACTCAGACAGATTCCTGCTTCCAGAAATACAACTTTCCTAATAGGCAGCATTTTGATTTCTTAGGAGAAAGGTTTAATCTACCATCCATAGTATCAATAAGGTCACAGCAGTCCTTATGTAACATCTCTGAAGTGTGGAGTGTTTTACAGTTAAAATTTATACTGAGAAATCTGGTATTTCAACATTATACACCGTATCTATGCACCAGCCTCAACGAGCAGGAGAAATCTGAATTTCCACTTCTGTTTTTCTGAGGGAACATTCTACCAATTTTCTTCCTCCCTCCCCCCTTTCACAAAGCTTTGGAGGGCAGTTATTGGCCCGGTATGTAAAGTATTAAAATTTTCAGCCTTTCCCCCCCGCCCCCCCCCACTCAGTGCAGTAACCTTGCTGTTGACAGTTTCGGAAGAATTGCAAGATCTGTTCTTTACTAGCCCAAAAAAGTTTTCACCAGGCATTTCACAGACTCTCAGTACACCTGAGGTTGAAAGGGACCTCTGGAACTTCAACTCCTCTGGTCAAAGCAGGGTCAGCTACAGCAGGACCCTCGGGATGCCGTCCAGTCAGGTTTTAAATATTTCCAAAGATGAAAAGCCCAAAACCTCTCAAGGCAACAGGTTCCATTGTTTCACCACTGTCACATAAGGAGGATTTAAACCATTAATTAGCATTCAGACCTACTCACCACCCACTTAGGACAATATCTAAATACATTTTCAGAGCACGCCACCCAACGCAAGCAAGCTATGGAAGCTCATCAAACCACTGCCCACGTGCTGCTGACCCAGAGCACAGTCCCAGCTCATGCCACGGCCAGGTAAAACGTTTTGGAGCAGGGGCAGGATAAGAAGCCACACAAAGCTCACCCAGTGGCTGTGATTTATAAGGCTGTCTCTGCGGCCTGTTTGCACAACAGACACTACCAGTTCACATTTGGCTTTGATCTGCTTTCATGTGAGCTGTACAATTAACGTGCTATAAACAAATCTGGATGCCGTAAAGAAGAAAAAAAACTTGAATGCCAACCTTTCTCAACTGTTAATCCAAAATATTGTTCAGTATTAAACACGAAAGACAATATAATTTTAGAATAATTGCTAAAATAATTACAAAACAATAAAAAAATTATTTAACAAACCCATTGATCCATTCATTCTACTTTTATTCATCTAGTTCTAGAATCCCACAACAGCCTGTTCATCTACACACTGTCTGCAGTGCACGTGTAGGCACCTTGCCCCTTCCTGGCAAGATCAAGAGATCTAGTTAAGATTTTGGGTGTAGCAACATCCTGAATTTCTCCTAAAATGGAGATTAATTCATGAACAGCAGGTAAATTCCCATACCATTCTTTTTACACTCTACTTAAAAATTAATGATAAAAATGTCTTAATATTGTACTTCTATATGTAAAATGGGCTGGGACAGTAACACGTGAATAACTCAGATGTACAACCATAATGAACGGAATTTTGAGATTCCAAATTCAGTGCAAATCTGAATCACATTCTAAATGGCACTTGCTTCCTGCTTATTTCCTTTAATGTATTTTTTTTTTAAGTGGCTGGCAATTCTTGCTGAAAAGCAGCGTGACGCAGCTGCAGATAATCTTGATGAGAGCACTCCAAGTCAGGCAGGGCCCGCCTGTGCAACACAAGCAACAAACAGGCCCTAAAACACTAGGGTCAAGCTTTGCTTGGCTGTTTGGTTTTTTTTTAAATTTTAACATATATTCCCTGCAATCTGTATGCATATTTATATCATAACACACATTCATACTTCTAAAAAAAAAAAAAATTAAAAAAATCAAAGTTAGTTAATTCATGCAAAAGAGGCTTGGAACTTGATAAATCATCACCCTTATTCTCAAGAGCAAATACATGAGAAAAGCCTCAATGCTGATACAGAGGACCAACCCTCCAGCATTAAGCAGCATTTTCTGCTGGAAAGCTGGCCTGTGTGCAAAATCAAAATCTCCTGGTGAAGAACATTTACAAATATTATTAGACTAAAGAAACAAAACTCACCAAGAACACTGTGAACTCCAGCATCTATTCAGGTTTCTCATCTTACAGCCTACAAAATTCCCTGCAAATTCAAAACCTCCTTTGCTAAAAAAAAATAAAATTCATAGTACAGATCACGTTCAAAAATCCAAACAAAACAGTTACATTGAATTTTGTGGCAATTCAAGAACCTACAATTGCTTACTATTCTGGCAGAAAGAAAGAAAAAAAAAACCCTAAAAGGTGCTCTCATGTAACACATGAATTTTAGCTGACACTTGGAAAAGAACATGCAGCAGCAGCAGCAATAGACACTGTTCCTACCATGCAGCAAGAATTCATGCTTGCAAGCACAATTTTGCTACAGATGTCTACAGTTGAATATAGAACCTCTGCATCCAAATTATGAACAGAAATCAGCACAGTGATGTTAGGCATTTTGCTCCACCACACGAGCTGTTTACTGTTCTATCAAATCTGAGAAACAACACATTGTAGCCGCATTAAAAAGCACAAAACCATAATTTCAGCCTGGACACTAGCGTACTATTTTCACTTTTCTACAATTAATATCTAAACGCCTTATGTAATCCACTGCAGTCAGAAATAAAAAGGTTCCCTTGTATTGTCACACTCTGATGCAGGCACCCTGCCCATCATCACCCACCATACAACTCACCCAATATCCACAACCTCTCACGGCTTTTAAGACTGTCTACTTTATTCTGCTGAGCACAGAGGAAAATACCCTGATTTCACCCTAGAACATAAAATTGTCCATGTTTTGCCTCCATATTTATCTTGACTGTAGATTACCAACCAGCTAACACAGCCGGGACTGGTCAGATTTTTTAAAAATCATACTGAATAAGATTCTATAGTTGCTGATTTCCTGTTATAGGAAGTAACAGTTCTAGCAAAAGAATCCCCAGGCAAAATGTTTAGTGTTCCAATGTGTAAGCTCTAACAGCCTTTGTTCTTCCCTTTGCTATATTCATTACTGCTTTCTCCTCTCTCCCTCTTTCACGCTCTCTGAATCCTTCAGCTTTCACTACAAGATACAAATGCCAGCTCAAATCTAAGTATAGATTTATTTTTCAGATGAGGAAAAAAAAAAATAATCCTATCCATTATCCATTGCTTTGAGTTAAAAGTAGTCATCCCTCAGGAGCTGATGCACTGCCCATCCGGTTTCCTATTCTTATTTCATTACTGCACAATATTATAATTCATGCCACTAATAACCCACTGGAGCTCCATCAAACCTCTAAAATACATCTTTCCACTTGTCTGCTGCAAAATCCTCCCTGGGTTACAACAGTTTAAGAAACATCATCCATACTATTTATTTCATAAGTTTTCTTCTCTGTAGGTTATATTAAGTACATGTTTAACACTGAAGACCTTAATTCAGAATTAACTACTGGGTTACTCAGATATGGCCAAACAAGCAACCTTTAAATAATCAGACAGCAAATTCTGAACGTGCAATGCTGTAATACAACACAGTTCACTGCCATGTGGTCCACAATTTATGACTGTCACTCAGAGGCCTATTCCGTATCACTACATTGTGAAAAAAAGTATATTTGGATATAAGATATTTCAATGAAAATACTGTATTTAGCTAAGATATCAGTAAGTCTTTACAAATAATAGCTTTAATCCTATTAAAACTGGAGGACGTTAATAGCATTTCTTTAGTAACACTTAAACAATTGTCTCCTTACCAACGTGCCAAGTGTGCAACCAGGAGCCAGATTCACTTTTCACACACATGTACCTTCATGCTATTGTTATATTCATACCCAAAACAACACATCTCACCTTGTGAACCTTGACCTTTGAAAGATTTTTTTTAGCCAATGCTCAGTTACTGCCACAGATGCATTACCTCTGCAAATATGAAAGGGTTAAAGGCAGCCCCAATCAATAGGCCTACAAGGAAGAAAAAAAAAAAAAAAGGGAAAACGAGTATGCCTTACAGCATCCTTGCAATGCTTTTATGCACAATTCTACAACAATATTGCTTCCTTTTGGCCTTACAGAAAGGCACAGCACCCCCCTCCCCTTAACATCTCCTAAAGAAGAAAACCACAAGACAGCACCCTGTAAATAAAACAGCATGCAAAGCAGCATTCTTCAGTCACAAGCATAACTACAATTACAAATCATTCCATCAATTTTATTTAGTTTAGTTTTAAAATAGACTGCATAACCAGTGTCCCACCCTTGCAAAGCAAAAATATTTTAATAAGGGTCATAAATCTCAGCTCTTGCCCATTCCTTAAGCATAAAAAGGCACGAAAAGCCAAAGTCATCTCAGTTACTGCAAATATGTACATTCACATACAGAATCCTTTATGACTATATTAGCCACATACCAGTGCTGTGTGTCTAAAGTGTGCATTCACATACTGTTTTGGGATGGTATCTTTCTGCAAGCTCCTCTGCTTTTGGCTGCCATGAAGGGAGGAAGCTATCCCACTGTAGTAGCTCAGTGACTGCATTGTGTTCAGGAGCTGATCTGCCTCAAACCAGTTCCAGCCGGTTCTGGTCACCCTACATAAAAAGCTATGGCAACCCTCGCTGAGTTGCCAACAAGTCCCTGAAAATCGCAGGGGCTCTCTCTCTCTCTCTCTCTTTTTCTTTTTTTTTTTCCTCCTGTGGTGGTGGGGACGGCTGCAGCCCTGTCCCCCAGCTCCCATCCTGCCCGGCCCACGCAGCCCCCTTGCTCCCCAGAGCCGCCCCACACGCTCCCTTCCTCTCCTCCCCCACTTACCTCCCACAACCTGGCTGAAAGCTGTGAGTGTGTGCGTGCCTGTCTGTAGCTAACAAAGAGACCGCAATAAAAATCCTCATAGGATCTCTCTTGCAGCACCAGGCAGGCTCGGCCACAGCCCTGGGAGACAGACCGCTAACCCAGGGCCGCTCCCCCCGCTCTGCTCCCCACAGCACCAGGGCTGGCTGCTGCTCAGCGGCACCTCTGCCCCCTCATGCCCACGGCCCTGGGGTGGCCGCTCAAGGTCTTCTCCTGTCCGCCCTCCCCACGCCTCGCTGCATCTGGGGCCGCTCGGATGGCATTTGCTCTTCTCCGCACAGCGTGACTACAAAGATGACCCACGCACGCACCTCCCTCCCCTCAAGAAATCCATTTCCGCAGCAGCGAGATGCCTGCAAAATAGTTCCTTTGCCCCCTCCTAGCAGCACTGAGTTGGCCGCTAAGCCGTTTTCTGGTTTGGTTGGTTTTTGTTTGGGTGGTTTTTTGGTTTTTTTTTT
>NW_010339427.1:0-16950 GCF_000700745.2 Antrostomus carolinensis | reverse complement strand
TTGGTTGGTTGGTTTTGTTTGGGGTTTTTTTAAATGAGGTTGTATTAGGAATTTTGAAATGAGCATATTAAATACCAAATGATCACTATGCAAGCATTGCAGACTACACATGCACATTTCCAGTTTGACCTACCTGTATAATAGAAGAAAACCCATCAGAGAGTGTCAGTGAATTATGTGTTAACTAAGCTGATTCTTGATTCTTCTCATATTTATTTCACTGTAAATGGTTAACAGTTGTGGGGTTTTTCTCTTTATCTCTACTGTTATCAGATTTTTTTATTCAATTCCTTGACCTTTTCCCTGATCTTTTTTTGGCATAACAGTCCCTCTATTTCTCTCTGAAATTCTTCCCTTTCTGCAGCCTCCACCTAGGTCTCCTGTCTCACAGAAATATATCACATCCCTGGTATTGTCAACATCTATACAGACGGGAAAAATACTGTGACAATTAAGTATGACAAACATAAAACTGACATATGATCAGCTACCTAGAAAAAAAGGGTGTTTTGTTCAACCTCATTTATTTGTTAGGAAACTAGGATGCATCTTAAAGGAAAGATAGGTAAAATAATCTTTGTTTTCTGTGGAGTACTGAGGAGGAAGGATAATATTGAAAGGATATGTAATAACTTATAAATGTACCCTAACACCCTTACAGCAAGGTTTCTTTGACCATACCTTTAAGTTATTACCTGCACAGAACAGGTTCTTAGTTTCTTTTATTTTCTATAAAGCAGCCTGCATGTTGCCAGCCTTTTGCAGCACAAGATGACAGCCTGCTAAAACCTGTGAAAAAGCTGAAGGCATTTTGCACATTCTGTGAAATGCCTGAAAAAGATTAAGAGAAAGTAACTTCTCAAAGTTTCAGAAAGAATGCAGAAAAAAAGTCTATATGAGAAGGTGTGGTTTCTTTATTTAGTTCACGAGTGTCCCACAGAGTTGGGAAGAGGCAAGGATGCTCATGTATTACAGTTACAAGGTCTTCCTTTTTCTTTAAGATGAGCTCCCACAAGAGCCTTTGTTACCATAAAATAGAGGTATAAAATAAGAACTCATACCAAAAGTGAATATATGAATTGCTTTATAATTTTATTCATGAGGTAAATTACAGTAGAATTACCCTCTTTTTCTGCCAAAATGGTCACTCCTTTTCAGGATTGTCTCTATTAAGCATGGCAGTGATTTTCTGTAGAATTTTATATTTTAGTACCTTAAAATATATTCACATGTTGCATCAGTGTTTCTTGATTTCGTTTTATATGATTTCATCTTCTCACTTTATATGATATGATATAATAGCATTATATTATTATTACTAAGCTTCAAACTTCTCAGGAAACTATGCGTACACCAATACTGAATTATACAATTTACTAGTACAATTGTCCGAGTGAGTAAGGTATTTCAAACACTCTAGGTAAATATTGAGATTTTACCTGGTATAAATTGGGTATTTTCATAGACTTAAATGGGGCTTTTTTTTACCAGCTGAGACTAGGACAAAAAACAAAGTATATTTCATTTCTTGACAAGATTTTTATTCAGATTGTGATATTTTAAGCATATTTCCCAAGTGAAATACTTTAACGTTGTAACTGAATATACATTACTTTCAGTATTATTGTTTTACCAATATTGCAGTTCATACTCTGAGAACAAATGGACAAGAATGCAGAAACAAAGTAAATATTAACTTCTGAGTACAAATTAATTTTACTCTTTGCTCATTCATCATTATTATTTCAGTAGTTTAGGTATTGAACTAGATTATTTTTAGAAGCTGATTAGGAAATAATTCTAAGCCCTACCTCAGAAAATAAACATCATATTTCCCATCCTTTTTTTTTTGTTTGTTTTTTTCCTCATTATGGTTTTTATTTGGTGGCTGTCATGGTAGCTGTTGAAGTAGAACTCAAAGACAGTACTTAGAGACAATTTTTGGCAAGCATGTAGCCTGTGCTTTACTAGCCTAAGCTCAGCTGGTGAAAATACTGTGATAGGATGACTATAGTGATTAAGTTTTTGCAAGTAATTTAGCAAATTAGTTTATAACATAAAATGTTTTACTGGAAGACTGACACACTGCTATGTTTTCATGGACAGTTTTATTGATATACTGCAATTTTGTCTGATGCATCCAGTTTATTGGTGATGGACTAGAAATAAAGAATGACCATCCTGTGCTACTCAACTTTTTATTAGATGCACACTGCACTGCCTGGCTTCCCAAAGGTTCTTATAGCAATTAAAAATCAACAGAAGGCTTTGCCCTGATTTCTTTCTACAAGTCTTAATTTGCTCTTTGCACTCACAGTGCAAAAAAGTGATGAAAAAATGGTGATGGAAGCTCTGACTTTGTGAGAGACACATACAGCTAAGAATGATACAGGAGCTGGAAATCAGCTTTTGGTTTACCCTTTGATTTACCTCAATGACTTAAAAATATCTACTGATATGGTATTTTAAAAATATTGTTAATTTTCAGAAAGACTTCTAGTCTGATACGTAGTTCTTATTCATACGCAGTTTGGATGATTTTGTTACTTTGGAAGTCAATCAATGGCAATTCCAGATTTGGCATTGATTTAGACCTAAAGGAATATTTAGAAATTCATTTGAATAGTTATAAATAAACATACAGCTCCTCTACAGATAAAGAAAAAAATACTTTCTTACTAAATCAAACTAATAATTTATTGGTTTTGATTCTCTGGTATTTATACAGTATCTGCTTTGCTGGAAAAAACAGTTTTCTGTGACCTCTTATGTTAATTCTATAATCACAAACCTAATCTCTCTAAATGGAACTTAAATCCTTTTACATAAAAACCATAGATAAGAGGAAAAAAGAAACACTGGGAAAAAAAAAAGATCAGTTACAAAGAAAAACATATCTCTCCCAAGATCTTAATGGACTCAAATATGTAATTGATAAGCCAATACTAGGAAAGATATGAAAAAAAGAAATAAAACATACACATGACCCTATACCTTACATCTATTTAAATATTAAATCATCCAGCAAATTCTTGAATTATATTATTATTATCTTTTATGCTGTGTGGCATAGAGGTCCATTAGTCTCCCAGACGGCATTAGGAGAAATGTTTCAGAGGTGATCTTTCACCTCTGCTCAGCACTGGTGAGGCCATACCTGGAGAACTGTGCCCAGTTCTGGGCTCCCCAGGCAAAAAGAGAGACATGGACATACTGGACAGAGTCCAGCACAGGGCCACAGAGATGATTCAGACCCTGGATCATCTCACATATAGAAAAAAGCTCAGAGAGCTGGAACTTTCAGCTGGAAAGTCAGCTTCAGGAGTTCATCCCAGAGAAGACAAGGCTCAGGGGGATCTTATCTATGTGCAGAAATACCTGATGAGTGAGAATGAAGAAGATGGAGACAGACTCTTCTCACTGGTGCCCACCGACAGGACACAAGGCAGTGGGCACAAATTACAACACAGGAAATTCCATCCGAACACAAGAAAACACTTCTTTTTCTTCTGGTTTGGATTGTTTGTTTGCTTGTTTGTTTGTTTTTTCTTTTCTTGTACTGCGAGAGTGATCAAACACTGGAACAGGTTGCACAGAGATGCTGTGGAGTGTCCAGCCTTGGAGATATTTCAAAACTGTCTGGACATGGTCCTGGAAAACTGGCTCTAGCTGGTCCTACTTTTTGCAGGAGCAGGCTGGACTAGACAAACTCCAGAGGTCCCCTTCAGACCCCAGGGATTTATGTGCTTCTCTGTGATTTTGTGTTTCTGTGATTTTTGTGGAAAAAAAGAAAAAAAAAAGAAAAAAAAAAAAAACAACGTGTGCTAGTCTTAAAATAAATCATCCAGTCATATATATTTGAATTCTTTTTTTTCCTATTGTGTTTTTTTTACATACTATGATATTACATATTTTTCATCCTATTTTTATAATCCTTATTATAGAGTATCATGTGCATTGTGTTTTCCCTTCAAATACTGTAAATGATGGTGGTGTTTCCTACTGCATTACAGGAAGAACTTAATGTGTGCTAACATATACCACACATTTGACTATAAATGTCTGCCTTCCTTATATGAATGTGTAAGTCTTGACTTTTGATCAGAAGACAAGAAAATTCTCCACCCAGTAGAAGAAGATGCATCAGTCTTGTAGAAATATTAATCGAATGCATTCAATAAAAGAGGGGAGAGGCAAGCTCTCAAAGTAAATATTCTTAGGGTATGATTCTTGCCATGGTTATAGCTTTGATCTTGGAGATTAAGAAAGTGAAAAACTGATTCTTCAGACAAGCTTGTTCTTCAACTACTTTTGCTGTATTTAAGGCCCTGCAGCAAATTTGCACTGCAAATTCATATTTACATGTGTACAGTATATATGATTCACTGAATATTTAAGTATAAACTACAGCATAGATGTACCACTATATCACTGTGAGAGCTGATAGCTCCCTCCAAAATGCAATTCGGAATTGGTTGATGAGCAAGTAACATAATACCAAAGCAGTAGATTCAAGTAATAAATGCATTACAGAGCACTCTAAGACAGATGGATGACCTTTTGCTTAAAGGAAAACTCATTTTTTTTTTCCCATTTCAAAAGTCTGAACAGCCATGTCTTTATTTCTTTACATCAGCTAAACAGCTTTTTGTATTTAAATTCTACAGTGATCTATGAGGAGGACTTATTTCCCCAAAAGAATACACAAGGTAATATTACCTCTGTTTTCCTCTAAGATGATAGAGAGAACATAGTTTTTGCTACCCAATCAAGTCAGTGAAGCAAGATGAAATCTCAAAAATGTCTATGTTGAAACATGAAGCATATACTTTTCCTACTCTCCTATTCCCTTTTAATTCCAGTAGAATTGTCTCTTCATCACCTCATCTTTAGGTTCGACACACTTTCTTATTTAGAACATAAAATACACTTTGGAGATAAGCAGTATCATATTGCATGTTCCCCCAACAGGGCATATTTCATGCATTCTTTTCACGTGTATTGCTTTTACATCCATTCACAGGAGATACTGTACCTGTCCCTAGGACTATAGGGACTATAGAATAACTACAGTTTATTGCATCTAGAGATTAATGATTAGAGAAATGCACAGAACACTTTCCAGCAGTGATATGAGTTTGGGATTAAAGGGGATTATTAGTTACATGTAGATTGAGACAAGGTTGACAAATCACTCTGGGGGGAAAAAAAAAAAAAAAAGAAGAAAAAGAAAAAATGCCACCAACCAAACCAAACCAACTAAAAAGAACAGAATTCAAGTTGACAAAACAAGCTTAAAATGAAAATTTTAATAAACAAGGTGAAATGGAAGAAGTTACCAACATTAGTTAACAACTTGGATGTAGCTTCCTTCATTCTAGAAAGATTTTGTAATGTAGTCAGAGTGAATCACTGAAAACAGGGCAATCTGTCTAATAAAATTTAACTCAGAAGGAATCACAGAACAATCTGGCTGCTCTGGAAAAACAATCAAACAAATAAAACAACAAACAAAACACCCCCCCATCCCCCTTAACTCTTTTGAAAAAATGCCTAGTCCACTAAGCTATTTAGGAACAGAAAAAAAAAAAAAAAAATTAAAAGAGGTAATAAAAATGGACAATTTAATAAGGACAATTTGTGAGAAATTAAAGCAAAATTTTGACATGGAACAACCTTAAAATTTTAAGTTGCTTTGAGAGAATCAGTGATCTATTCTGTCATTCAGAAGTCATTAAAAGACCTCTGTCTCTAAATAAAGAAAAAAAAAATACATTAATATATTTATACTTGTTCAAATATATACACGTGTTTATGCACTTCATATTTCTGTGATAGTGCAATCACCCTCTCTACTTCTTAGAACTTCCATCTTTCTATGATGCTCAAATGTGGTAGCACTGAACAATCCCTGGTATCAGCACAGGCTGGAGGATGAACGGGTTGAGAGGAGCCCTGTGGAGAAGGACTTGGGGGTACTGGTGTATGACGAGCTGGATATGAGCTGACAATGTGTGCTTGCAGCCCAGAAGGCCAACCATATCCTGGGCTGCATCAAAAGAAGCCTGACCAGCAGGTCAAGAGAGGTGCTTCTCCCCCTCTACTCTGCTCTCATGAGGTCCCAGCTAGAGTACTGTGTCCAGCTCCAGAGTCCTCAGCACAAGAAAGACGTGGACCTGTTGGAATGGGTCCAGAGGAGGGCCACAAAAACTATCAAACTATCAGAGGGTTGGAACACCTCTCTCATGAGTAAAAACTGAGATTTGTTCAGCCTGCAGAAGACAAGGCTCCAGGGAGACCTTATTGCGCCCTTTCATTATTTAAAGGGGGTCTATAAGAAAGATGGGGACAGATATTTTATCAGGGCTTGTAGTGATAGGACAAGGCTTTTAAACTAAAAGAGGGTAGATTTAGACAAAATATAAGGAATAAATATTTTACAATGAGAGTGGTGAAACCCTGGAACATGTTGCCCAGAGAGGTGATAGAAGACCCATCCTTGGAAACATTCAAGGTCAGGTTGGACAGAGCTCTGAGCAACCTGATCTAGTTGAAGATGTCCCTGCTCACTGCAGGGGAAGTTGGAGTAGATCACCTATAAAGGTCCCTTCCAACCCAAACCATTTGATGATTCTATGAAAATTCAAAGAGTGATGCAGGGAAGTAATGGACTAAGTTTCTCCCAAGCATTAGAATAAAAGTAGACTGAAAGACGGCATTTTTCTGCTCCAAAGAGTTCAGTCACTTAGACTTGCTTTAAAAACAATGGAAATATGAGAAATATGCCTCAAAGTCTGGTGTCATCTTCAACCAAGAATAAATGAACTTTCCTTTTTCCTCTCCCTCTGATTCTCACCTCTAGGCTAGATCAACTGCAGATAAGTGCTTCAGTCAGGTCAGGTCTTAATTGCTGTAATTAAGCTAAGTCAAAAAATGTTAACAGTCTAATAAATTCTTGTTAGCTTTAATATAGAAAGGACAGGTCCTCACTGTCTTTTAGTGTCTGAGCAAATACAAAGTCCTACTTTAGTGACCAAGGTTTAAATTAAAGCAGAAATATCTATTGTTTATACCTGATTTATAATTCATAGAAAGAGAATCACAGAATCTTTAGTACCTCTAGAGATTGCCTAGTCCATCCTGCTCCTGCAAAAAGTGGGGCCAGCTAGAGCCAGTTTTCCAGGACCATGTCCAGACAGGTTTGAAATATCTCCAAGGCTGGACACTCCACAGCATCTCTGTGCAACCTGTTCCAGTGTTTGATCACTCTCACAGTAAAAGAGAAAAACAGAAGAAAAAGAAGTGTTTTCTTGTGTTCGGATGGAATTTCCTGTGTTGTAATTTGTGCCCACTGCCTTGTGTCCTGTCGGTGGGCACCAGTGAGAAGAGTCTGTCTCCATCTTCTTCATTCTCACTCATCAGGTATTTCTGCACATAGATAAGATCCCCCTGAGCCTTGTCTTCTCTGGGATGAACTCCTGAAGCTGACTCTCCAGCTGAAAGTTCCAGCTCTCTGAGCTTTTTTCTATATGTGAGATGATCCAGGGTCTGAATCATCTCTGTGGCCCTGTGCTGGACTCTGTCCAGTATGTCCATGTCTCTCTTTTTGCCTGGGGAGCCCAGAACTGGGCACAGTTCTCCAGGTATGGCCTCACCAGTGCTGAGCAGAGGTGAAAGATCATCTCTGAAACATTTCTCCTAATGCAGTCTGGGAGTCTGATGAACTGTATTTGAAGGGTACATTGTTGCTGTGTGGTCAGCTTGTTGTCCTTTAGGACTTTCAGGTCTTTCTTTGTAGAATTCCTCCCCAGCCTTTTGACGCCCAGCTTGTACTGGTGCATGAGGTTATTCATCCCCAGGTGCCTGGCTTTTAATTAATTATTAATGAAATTATTCAAAACTACTTAATTTTGTTTGGAATGTGAATAAAAAATGCAAACTTGACTCTAAGTATTTAGGCTTAAAATCCCTAAATGGTCATTGATTGCAAATTATTAGGAAAAAAATAAAAAATAAAAAATTATCATTATTAAAGAAGCAGAATTAAATATGAAAGGGAAAGAAATAATTTTACTAGAAAAAGAAATATCAGTTCTTTTAAGAATCAGACATACCCTAAAACTTTAAGAATTAGGATCTTATCTAATTTGTTATTTTAAGAGCTGCTTCATTAACATAAACAAATTCTTCAACATAGTTATTAAAATAAGAAATATATACTTTTAAATCAGCATTATTTTATTGTAATTAAAAATAATTGTGATTTGATAGAAGTTTATAGTGGGAGTTTTATTTCTTTTTATTTACAACTTTTAGTGACTCAAGTTTTTAATGTTTCTGTTAATAATTGTCTTATGATTTTGCTGACTCTCGGATGTTTTTATCACTTTTCAAGGATGATAAGACATTACAAAACCTCTGCATTTCCTATTCTTATCTTGACTTTCTGATGAAGACAAATATAAACCTAGACTTTTCAGAAGTCTTGATTTATTTTACTAAAAAACCCTGAGCATTAGTTATATATAATATCTGAAACTTTACACTGGAAAACAACAAAATGTAATAAATTCCAAGGACAAGGATTGAATTTGACAATAAAAACATATTTTCCCTCCAGAAAGTGCATTTTATTTTAAATGCATTTTGTATGACACTTTTGAAAAATAGTTTGTATTCAGCTGTCTATTTGAAGCTGAAATTGCGTAATTTCATGTTATTTTTCACTGTACTGTATGTGACATTTTTGTACCATAAATGCATCATATTTGAAAACAAGTCAAAAATACTAGGGTAAAAAGTCATTTCATCTTCACACAGCCTTCTTTCTTACAAAAGAAAGGAAAAAGATTCATATTTACACAAACTTGAATTCTGTATGTGGTCTAGAAATACGTATCCATTGTATGTCACCTTAATGTATAGCATTTTAAGAATATGAAATGAAAAGATCAGATGAAAATGAAAGATCAGATATGTAAAGCTCAGATTATTCTGTTCCTGCAACAGAAGCTTTCTTGTGCATTATATAGAGCTTCTGTGGTAGACTTTAAATTTTTTGAGATTTAGAAGATACAAACATTTCTAGACAGAAAAGAAGTACTCTGGGAAAAAAGAAAACAAAAAAAGAAACAAAAAAAACCCCCCTTACTTGCCCTGGAAAAAAAATACTTGGTACTACTCTCTATATCAATGTCTTCTCTGTTTTTTTGTTTAGTGGTTCGTTTTTCTTTTTCTTTTATTTTTTTCTGACATTAAAGAGGAATGGTTAAAATAGAGGGTAAAAAAATCCCATGCCACCAGAAACTACAGTCTCTTTCATATTCTTCTTCAGTCCCATAAATCTTACAATTTTCCTACACTGAAATATTACCTCCCTTCTTCTAGTTCAGTTTGTTGAGGCATGACTAGCCAGGTGCAGAGACCCTATTAGGAAAACATACAGAATTTAAGAATACAAACTGATTATTAGCTGTCTACCATGAGCAAAAGATAGCTAGGATTTAATAGACTATTAGGTTAAGCTTTCCTGTACTTGTCTCCCCTGATAAGATACCCAAAGAGCATTTGTTGTCTAGGCAAACATCAGTCAGGAGGGAAGACCCCACAGCTCCCTGAAATGATTCCTCACTGCTGTTGAGTTGCCATTCTCCCATATAGAGATATCAGTGGTGACACTTATGACTCAGGCCTAGGAACCCAGCAAACACCCATCTAGACCCCAGCTAGTGCTCCTGTTTTGTTTTTCCTTTAGGATTATATATTTTTCAACATCGGTGCTTCTCTGTCTTGAATCCTTGAGTTAATCCCTATCTATAATTCAATCTTTCTTATCCTGCATTCTCTCGCACAGCTTTTCAGAACTGGTCCTTGGATCCTCTGCACTCAGGCCACTGAGCCTCAGGGGCAAGGGGTTTATAGCAGGGTTTACAGAGAGAGTGGGTTACTGTGATGGCCAGGAAACAGAAAACATCCACTCCAGTATATGTACCTATGCATGCATGTTTGTAATTATGAGAAAAAATATTCCCTCAGGGAAAGATTGAACTTAATCTGACTGAGATAGACAAGTTTCCCTGTTTCTTGTGTAAGTGGTGGTAGTACCAAGCTTCCACTTTATGAAGGCTTCAGTGCGGCAAGTGTATGCTAGATTTTATCACAATACCTCTAATAGATTGTGTGCCACTGCTCTGAGAAAGATTGCCTCCAGCACAGCTGAATCTAGGGAAGTCTAAGGTGAAGGAAACAATCTGTAAAAATTTAGCAGATCAGTGTCCTAATTTTTTATTCATATCAACTGCTTTCCTGCTGTTGGCACATATCTGAGACTTTGGGAAAAAAAAAAAAAAAAAAAATCATAACTGAAAAGCACACACTCAAGTTAGATACCAGACTATCACAGATAGGATCCTCTAGAGGATGATTCAGAACATCTGCCTCAATTAGCAATCATTAAATATAAATGTCACTTTTTAATATTTACCATGCTTTGGATGGAATTTCTAATGATTGTAAAGCAGCAAAGACTTGAGCTGCATACTATCTTTCACCTACAGATGATCATATTCATAATCAAATTCGACCACATGTTTTACTCTTTTATTACCTTAGCTTAGTTTGAGATTTAACAACTACAGTAAGCATTTTTACTTAGCTTTCTTGGTTTTGTTGAGACAAGGAAGAGGATCAAAAGGGAAGAGGATTCTGTAGACTTCAGCTGGAGTTATGTAGGTTCTACAGGTAAATCTGACATTCATCCACTTTAAGGTATATTTCTAATCCTATAACTTTTCTCAATTTTCTCTCCTGTGGCAGGTGAGTCATCCCTTTTTCTTTAACACTATAAATAACAAGTGAATCTCATATAGTGTTAACAACTTTGGCATTGCTTTCCTTCACAATCACCACATCCATGCATGAGAAAATAATTAAAAGAAACAGCTAATTTAAAAGATTCAAAATTTTACTGATTCTTGAAATCACTCATGTATGTAGAAATGTATCAAGAAGATTGCTGTATAATCTTCTGTTCAATGGTATTTGAAAGGCATTTTCCTACTTTTTGTGCTTCTCTTCGCATTATCTTATGAAAAAAACCTCAAACATCTACCAGCCACAGAAATAAGGGTAGTCCTCAAGGTCCTAAATTCATTTTTTTTATCCTTTTGGCAGCCTCTTAAAAACCTCAGAAAAAAAAAAAAAAAAAGTAAAATCAACAGTTAGGATACTCCTCTCTAGGTTCACTCAAATGTTACCTTATGAGCCTCTATGAAACCAATAGGTGAATTTCAACTTTTTTCATTCCCCCATAGTTCAGTAAATTTAGAGTTAAACATATGCTCATTGACAGGTTTGGCAGTTGCTTAATATGAAGATACAGTATCACAAGATACAGACTAGTTGAAGGACATATATACAATAACTTCTAGTCACTTCATAGTACTTCTGGAAACCTGGGTAAACAAGTTTGCTGTTATATTAGTTTACAACAGTTAAGTAATGTCTTCTTTTATTATCCCAAGAATGGAGTTTTGAAAGATAGCGTGAATTTAATTGTAAATTGTTTCAGCTTCATATTTTTTTCCTGTTTAGAGAGATTTATTTTTTTTCACTTGCATATTTGAAGTGTGATTCTTTTAGATATATTCTGCTTCCTTTCAAATAACACAAGCAATACTGAGGTAACATATGTCTGTTATAAATGGAAAAAAATATATATACTATTGAATATAAATGAGACTATCATTTTACAGTCACAAATCCTTGTGTAAGAACTAAAAATCTGTATTTCGCTCCTAATATATTTTTATACATGAAGCTCTCTCCTGTCTGACAAATCCAATATTCTGGCAACTATATATGTCATTAAGGGTCTATGATGCATACATTATAGTATTTCTCTGTCAGTACTAGTATTGTTTTAGATACTTCTTCCATCGCTAGTTGAGCTGGCAACTTTAGTGAACCTTGATATTATTTGAATAAGCATTTTAAATACTATATTGAAAATTTCTGCTTGGAGTATGGCAATATTTTGTATTACTAAGAAATTTCCTGAGAGGACCTATGTTCTAAGAATGAAAATCATTCTTCAATTTCCTCAGCTTCCAGAAGGTTAAGAGAAGGGGAAAATGGGATTCACATGCAGCTTAATTCAAGCATTGGCAATAGAATTTTAGTACAGATTTTCTTTTGCTGATACTATAGTTCATATTGCTGCTATATATATTGTACACGTATGTACATATACTGATATATATGTATATAGTATATATTTTGATGCTGTAGTATATTTTTTTACATCTGCATTTTCATACAACCTTCTTTAAAAACCCTTTTTCACATTTCTAGTGCTTTTCTTTTCCTGCTACTCTAATTTTATCACACATTCATTAATCTCTTCTACTCCATTTTTTATTGTACATCTGTTCCTCTGTATGATACCTGCTCATTCAGAACACTCATGTAAGGTATAAATAGCATCAGACATTAAAGCCACAGAATGCAGTGGAGCTAGCTGATAGTTTTTTAATAGTTCATCCAGAATTTCCAATTTGTAGTATTTAAATATGTCTTTAAGTTGTGGTCTTTTAAATTGTTGTTCGTATGCTTTGCATTTCTCATTCTTTATTTTATCTCATTTTAGTGGATAAATGAAGGAGAAATATAAACCTTTTTTTTTTTTTTTTTAATAGAACAAGTGAGTCATAAGTAACAGAACAAATTTCTTGTCTCAGTTAAATTCTGCTTTTCTCACACTTCAGCTTGGTACTACAAAATTTCATGCAAAATGTATTCCAGCTCTCTTCTTCCAGCAGCAAAGACCAGGATCAGATACTCAAAGAATGGATGACCTTTATGATCCTATGCTCAGTGTCTTCCTAAATATGAACAAGAGCCCATTCTCTCCCTCTTTGCATTTAACTTTTCTGTACATTAAGACTTTACACAGTAGTTTCCTGTAGCCTTAACTGCAACTATTTGGTATCTTCCAAAAGGAGGATATAATTTCTGAAGTTTTACTATAATTTTGTGACTTTTCAGTAGCTGAATACTGTCTCGAAGATTAAATACAAACTAGATGTTTATATATTTATTTATTTATTTTTACTTATGAAGTCGTACTTTGGAAAAATATGCAAAGATTCCAATACTTTAGGAAGTCAAAAAGCAAATTCACAAAGTAAAAAGTCCTGTTTGTCATGTAAAAAAGAGTTAAGAATTTTCAGAACTAAGAAAATCTACAACTGATTCATATTTATAGATTTCCACAAAACTTTATATGGCATTATTTTCAGTTTCATCTTAACTTCATTGTTACGTCATTTCAACACATTCAAGTGGAATGTTTGCTACATCTCTTGAAAATAGTGTCATACATTCATATCACCGGTATACGTGTACAATCAGTTAGCAAACTTACTGTCCATGTAAAAATAATCCTGTTCTGTATTCATTGCATGTGTACTTATAACCACAAACGGGAATGGCAAAAAAGGATTTCACAGTGCTGCAAAGGGGCATCATGAATTATCTACAGTAAATCAAATTTTATAACCCTCCTCAATCTTTCATAATCTGTATCTTTCTATTTTATTTGATACTTTATCCAGAGACTTAAAGCTGTATAAGTCAGGAAAATCTCTTAAATTCCTGAAAGATTTGTAAGAGTACATGAAGAAGCAGTTCTCACAGTAGCTTTTGCATTTGATGCAACTTTAGGACTGTTGATATCCTATAAGCATTTAATATTTAAGAGGAAACGATCTAGATTTTATAAAATGTTCACACCCTAAGCCTCCTTTTCTTCTGAATTAATGCTAGTGGAAGTCGTTAAGAAATGTTAAAAACTCATTCATTGACTTTCGCTTATCGTCCTCATTGTTTCTGCATACACACAGCCAAATATATAGTAACAGCTGAAATGTATGAGAGTCAAAATATAGGTCACAGTTGTGGAATAATAATGTTTCCTTAAAAGTGCTTCTGGACACTGGGAAACTAAGAAAAGTTCAGAGAGAAACCCAAGAGCAATTAAAATCCTGCAACATCATCTTTACAACGAAGTACCTGCGGAGATTTATTTATGGAGACAACTTAAGGGAACACGAAGACGTGACTTCGTTTCAACTGTAGAAGTAGCTAAGAGGTTGCTTTGTTTGTTTGTTTGACAGATAAAGACATCACAAGGAAAATGCAGTTCCTGGAATGATATATGTCCTCAAAAATACCCCATGCATTTATGCTATCAACAGCAAAAGGAAATACAAAAAAGCGCCATAAGAAACAGGGGCCTTAAAGCCAAGTATTTTACTGAGACAAGAGGATGAAAAAGTAATAATTTCCTTCTGTCTCTGACTGAGACCTGTAAGAGACTATTTTCAAGCAGTATCCCTCATATGTTTTCATTTTCATATCCCTTCAGGTTCTTCCTTGCTCGGAGCCAATTAAGCTTCCCACTTAACAAGGTACATCCTGGAGTTATTGTAGCTGTAATGGTCCCCAGAATTTTTTGATGGGAGTTGAATGACAAGAATTACAGGATAATTCTTGGCATTAAAGGTAAAACTTCCACCACATTTAAAGCCTGAATTATGTGTTTTATTTGTTTGTATCTGTTTTTCCAGGTATATATAAGTATATTGCTTCAGGAAATATAAAGCAATGTGAGATTTTTTTTTTTTTTTTTAGTTTTAAATAATATTGGTTTTATATCTCTTAGTTGCAACTGAAATATCTGATTTTAATGAGGAAAATAAAAACATGTTTTCTGTCAGTTGCTGAGATATATAATGCCTTGATAGCTCTTGAAATTAACAACGCATGAAGAAATGTGTCACACATGGCACACAGGGCAAATCATTCAACCAAGTGAAATGTTTACATGTAAAGTTAGTATGAAGAATATATGTAGCAATGAAAATCAGACTATGTTTGTCAGTATTCATACTTTCAATATTTAGTTATTTTTGAAACAGTCAATTTTATGCAATGTTCTATGAATGCTTGAGTTTCAGTTTTTGATAGATATCTAAATTAACTTTTTAAAATGAAACCTGAAACTAATTCATCTTTTTTTAACCTTTTAATTTATCTGAGGGCCACAAAGATGATTAGGGGCCTGGAGCATCTGCCTTACTAGGAAAAGCTGAGGGAGCTGGAACTTTTCAGCCTGGAGAAGAGAAGACTGAAAGGGGACTTCATCAATATCTATAAATACCTGAAGTGCAGGGGCCAAGTGGATGGGGCCAGGTTCTTTTTGGTGGTGGCTGGTGACAGGACAAGGGGCAATGGGCAAAAACTGGAACACCGGAAGTTCCATACCAAGTTAAGGAAAAGCTTCTTTACTGTGAGGGCGACAGAGCACTGGGACAGGCTGCCCAGAGAGGTTGTGGAGTCTCCATTTCTGGAGATGTTCAAAACCCGCCTGGACGCTTTCCTGTGCAACCTGTTGTAGGAAACCTGCTTTGTCAGGGGGGTTGGACTAGATGACCTCCTGATGTCCCTTCCAACCCCTACCATTCTGTGATTCTGTGATTTTTCACATTTTTGAACAGCATTTGAAGAGTATTACAATCTCACATACTGTAACGTATAAGACTGTAAAGTAATACAAGACAATTTTAAATTATTTTGTAAAAATATTACTGACTTTAGAAATACTGGATGATATAGTGTCCTAACTGTTGCTACAGAAATATTATGTCTTCTGGTAATACAAATATTAGGTTAATCATGCTGTTATTGAAATGAATGGTTACTGTTTCACTGATCACAGCAAAATAAGTATGGGCTGTTATCCAGAAATTGTTGGAAATTATTGAAATGCTTATCATGTGAAATATCATCTGAAAACATAACGTGCATTTTTCAAAATTAATAACTTTATGCTTCTCATTCTTCATGAAATACACAGGAGAAACATAATTCTATGGTAAATTGCAGTATATGTGACATTGACAATGTGTTTGTATTCCTTCACAGAGGAGGCATTTTGGGGTCACACAAAATCTAGGAAACATCAATTGATGCCCAAACATTTGAATATTATTATAAAGTAAAACCACTAGAATTAAAGGGATTTTTAAACAAGTTTTCTGATTAAAAACAGAACTGTAGCCTTGTTTATGCAATAATATTAAACAAGTTAATTAATTACTAAGTTATAATTGACAAACATTAATTAATGAATTGGCACTTATGTGAGATACAGTTTTTAAAGATACACAGCAGTGATTTTATCATATAAGAAATTGACAAAAAAATATTAATGTTATGGTGTAATTCTGTTGTGATTAACTCCAAAAAAAAAAATATTGGCAAAATTAAGAATAGACACCAGCAGTATTAAGGTTCAGAACTATACCTCTAGTGAAGGGCTGTTATTTAGAAATAATAAAAGTGGTTATGGAAGAAGAAATTAGCAATAAAACACTGTAATATGATGTGTAGGAATTTACAGGGGTAAGTATTGCAGTTGCAATGGACACAAAAATATACGTATGTGTGTTCATGTAAGTATTGCTCATTTCTTACAGTATTTAAGCCAAATTTGAAAATACCTAAGAGTTAGTTGCTGGGTTGGCTACAGTTTTCAAACTTTTTCTAGCATTTAATATTACAAATTAAACTTTTTTTAAATTATTATTAAAAAAAAATAAAAATAATGGAACTCAGTCAAAAAGATGCTAAGAAGTTTTTAAAATTCAAGAGCTGGAGGAAATCTTCACTTGCCAGATGGCACCAAACATAAGGCACAGGATGGAAATCCTCAACATTTGGATAGATAAAAAGTTTGTTTATTGTTATCTTTATAGATAAAGTTTGTTTATTTTATGGATCCTTTTTTCAAGTTTATTTTTCAAGTGTTATCAGAGCATAACATGCTACAGTGGGGTCAGATGGTTCCTTTTTTTTCTTCCCTGCTTTTATTAGTCTATTTTCACTTCC
>NW_010339426.1:4322-6075 GCF_000700745.2 Antrostomus carolinensis | reverse complement strand
TCTCCCTCCCTCCCCCTTTTGTTTCTCTGTTTGTTACTAAAACATGGCATCTATCAGTTCAAATTTGTCTGCACAGAAGTTCTTATTTTGATTAGCAGTTAAGTTGAAGATAAGTCCTGTTTTCTGGTATATTTTTTGTGATGTCGTACTTTCCTTAAATGCTGAGGAGTCACAGTTCAGTTTTTCCTGTTTTTTTTAATGTTAAAGGGTTAGGGAAACCCATTCTAGTACATTGTAGTTATACTAGCATCCATACTACTGAGAGATGGGAAAATTCTGTTTGTATCATTTCTGTCTTTAGCACTGTCTCTTTCATATTTCTGACTGTATAAATAAAAATGTTATGATTGGTAAAATAAAGTAATCGCATAACTATCTGCCATTTACTGCTTTTCCATGATTCTTTATTTGTGTTTTCCTCTGTTCATGTGCAGTTTTCACTCTTCACTTCTTAGGCTTTCTTCAAACTAAGGCAAAATGTTTTCAGAATAGGCAAGACCTTTCATTGTACAATATTTGTATTTGGGGCATATTTAATATGCAGTCCAGACAACTGCTGTAGCTTTTGCTTATACCTTTTTATTTTTTAACTGGGATTTTTCTTTGTGTCATTATTCTATTTTCACTGGTTTTCTTCTTGATATTATTTCCTGAATTTTATGCTAGTATGTTGGTTTATTGTGTTCTACTGCAATCTATCCAGTATTTCTTAAAATCAGAATGTTGCTATTATAATGTACCTGGAGTTAGACTTCTAACTCTCAAAACAGCAAATAAAAATAGAGGAATTCCTCAGATAAAAGAGGAAGAAAATGAAATTCCTTCTGCGGGTCTTGTAATTTTTGTATGGCTGACAGAAAAACACATTCTGATTACTATACTATCCTGCTATTTAATATCTGTTTTTAGCACTTGGCAAACTGCAAGGGGAATTTAGGTTCAGAAGAAGTTAGAAGATCTGCCCTGACATTGGTGATGGGTGCCTTGGAAAGCAATAATCCACTCCTAAGATGTGCTGCTGCAGAGTGTTTGGCCAGATTGGCACAAGTGGTTTCTGACAGTGCCTTCACTGCTGGATTAGCACAGGTCAGTTTCGACAGGTAAGTTCAAAAAAACTGTGGTAAATTACTAGTTGAATTTATAAAAATGTTTGAGAAATCTACCTGGCTCATATTATGATAATTTTTAAAGCTGCTTTCCTCCATGAATTTGCTGTCTCTATCTCTCAGATATTAACAGGAAAAAGCACTGCCTCACTTCTTGTCCTGGTTTTGGTAGGATAGAGTTGATTTTCTTCTCAGTAGTTAAATAGCTGTGTTTTGGTTTCAGTTCAGACTTGTTATGAGAACATCATTGGTAAAAGTACTGATGTTATTAGTTGCTGCTGGAGCTCAAGGCCACTGTGTTTGGCTGCTCACAGCGGCAGTAGGACTGAGAGGGAGAAACATAGTGAATAGCAAAGCCTAGAACTGGCATTTGGATGTGCCAATGAAATATTCCAGATCATATCCCGTCATGTTTAGTGTATTATCCAGGGCTGACCGGAAAGGGTGGGGGGGATTTGCATGGGTTTTCTCTTGGGCTCTCGCTCTTCTGGGATTGCGGTTTCGGTTCGGGATTGTTGCTCCTCCGGGATCATTATCCAGGAACGGGCCCTGCTTATCAGTGGGTGGTGAGCAGCTGCACTGGGTTATCACTCATTTGCATATCTTATTACTGTTATCATTATCACTACTACTTTAGTATTAGTTGG
>NW_010339426.1:0-4268 GCF_000700745.2 Antrostomus carolinensis | reverse complement strand
TGTCCCCTGGGGGTGGGGGGATGTGGGTGAAAGGCTGTGTTGGCTGCTGGCCAAGTGAAACTATCATGCTTCTGCATGTATTTCTTAGTTTTGCTGATCTTTAAGAAGGTTGTCTAAGCAAGCATGTAGACTTTCAAATAAATTAAATTGCCTGCTCTTCTAACAACTTATTTTAAGTATATCTAAAATATTTTTGGTACTTCCTTCAGATAAGAGTTGATAAATGAACTTAGAATTTTGGCAATATAACACTGTCTAATAAAATACTTTGCTGATTATATGCTAGAAATTACATTTGTAGATGTGCCTATTACATAGTATCAGTCCTGGTGATTACGCTAACAGCTTTCTTTCCTTATGACTAATAGGCTAAAGTCTGCTAGGGATGTGGTATCAAGAACAGGTCATTCCTTGGCTCTGGGATGTCTATACAGGTACCTAGGAGGAATAGGTTCTACTCAGCACCTGAATGCATGTGTTGGAATCCTTTATACTTTATCTCAGGACAGTACTTCTCCTGATGTACAGGTACTAAAAATTTTATGTTACAAATTAACTGATTTATATTCTGGAGTACAATTTTTTTCTTGTCAGAATAACACTTCACAGCCTCACAGGTGATGGCTGGAGCAGCAAAGGCAGTGAAAACCACAAACCTGCTCGAAATCCACCTTCCAAGCAAGAAGTAGGATGAGATATGGGAGGTTCTTAATTCATCATCAGTGAGGCTGATAAGGCTCAGATATGCTGGCTTCAAAACCAATATCTGATATTTTAGGAATTGATTAATTTCACGTTCACCTACATCTTGACCTTGACTAGATATAGTACCTAGGTTTTCTTGTTCATGTCAGTTTTTTTCTCTGCTACAATGATTACCTCACAGCATTTTTTCTTGAAGGATTATGTAATAAATAACAGGGATTTGTAGCCTGAATGTTGTCGAACTTGGTCAGTATAATTCCTTGAATAAGGCAAGATGTTTTGAAGACTAATTCAAATATTTCTCTGTGGCTAAAACTGTTTTCTGTCAGAACAGTTTTAAGAAACATTGAGTATTTTCCATGTAATTGTCTAAGTCTCAGTAATTCTTTTTAATTCTCTTGTTCTTACACATGGAACTACAAGAAGTTCTACAAAGAGTAGAAGGTATTTGAGGAATAATAATCACTACTAAATTAATTTCCTATTAAAATTTTTTTGTAATTAACAATGATGTTTAAAATAGTTGTTTCATTGCAGACCATACAGTTCCTTGTAAAATATTCAAAATGGCTTATTAAGCATCAAGGTCTTAAGGTTTCTTTCTGTAACCTCTCCATTTGTCCCTTTGGAACCTGAAACTGCAGCTTTTATTACACTTAATTAATGAATTTCACTTGAACTATCAAATTTAGAAAAGATTTTATGTTTGTTCTATCATATAGATGTTACATGGCTGCTTCTCTTATTTTACAGGCATGGGCACTACACTCTCTGTCACTGATAGTAGATTTAGCTGGCCCCTTGTACCACGTGCACGTGGAACCTACCTTATCTCTTGTTCTCATGTTGTTGTTGACTGTGCCTCCTGCTTACACTGAAGTTCACCAAAGCCTTGGTCGCTGTTTAAATGCACTTATTACCACGCTGGGCCCCGAGTTGCAAGGTATGCAATATATGATAGTGTCAGCTTTGTTTGGTTTAGCAACAAAATTGATAAACATTGTCTGACTGTGTAATTCAAATGTTATCAACAAATAAGTGCATGCTAGGTTTTATTCCTCTTTGTAAGACAGCATTTCACAGGCCATGAGTTTATGCAATCAAGATGATGTGACTGCTGGTTTTCCAAAAATAGCGTGTCGTTTTGACATCTTTACCTTTGTTTGAACTGATTCTCCACGCCTTGCCTTGGGCTGAAAATTTACATTTAACATGAAAACAAGAAGTATTTGTATTTCAAGAGTTAGGAGCCAGTCTGTATCTTAGTTATGATGCAGACATTTAAAATTTGCATCTAGATCGACTGCACACTGAAATTTCCATAGAGCAATGTGATAGTTACTCATTGATATTAGGGTATAACACAGATATAGAAAGTATCCTTCAAGAGAATGAGAGTTATGGGTGTCTTGGGGGAAAAAAAAAGGTTATTGTGTTTGGAGGGAAAAAAAAAAGATTATGTTTTAAAAAGAAAAACCTTTTTTCTTCCAAATATAGGCAGCAGTACGGCAGTTTCAGCCTTAAGAACCTCCTGTCTCCTAGGCTGTGCAGTGATGCAGGACAATCCCGACTGCCTTGTTCAGGCTCAAGCCATCTCTTGCCTTCAGCAACTTCACATGTTTGCTCCACGACATGTCAACTTGTCAAGCCTTGTAAGCTGCCTATGTGTGAGTACATGTTTACTAGTCTCTATCCTCCTGTTTTAAAACATTTTGTTTAGAAACACTTAAAAAATGCAGATGCTTCTTTTACCAGAGAAACTGATGATTATATAGGGATGAAGTGTTTCATATCCTCCTACAGGCAAGTATTCTCCATTTCTTCAGTCTTTTCCCCTATTTCTGCTTCCCCTTTGAGATGAGCATGTTCCGTAGAAATCTTGGCCTTCTGAACTGCTTGCAAGTACAGTTCTGCTGCTCTTATTAAGGCCAGGATATACCTTCTCTGGCAGGATATACCATCCATTACAACTTTGTGCTGGATTTTTACCAGCTGTTTTGTGTGAGCCAGTATTTTTCCTATGATGCCTTTTATGTCTTAGGTAAAGGACTGATTAAAAAAAAAAAACTCTGTGTACTAATTACTGAGAATTGTTTTGTTTGGGCTTTTTTTTTTTCCATCATGGTGAAAAACTGTAGATTATTCTGTAATTTCTGTAGCACTAATGTTTCAGTGTACTGACTTCTTGGCAGTCAGTATAAAAATGTGACACTCAATCAGTAAGTCAAACTAGGTCTTTAGAAAAAATAAAGAAAACTTTTTCAGTCCTATTTGAGTAAGAGGTAGGGCTTTTTGTTTGTTTATTGGGGGGGGAGGGTATTTGTTTTGTTTTTTTTTCCCCAGAGTCTCTCTGTCTTTGAATAGCTGCTGTTCTGAAGCGCTTGGTTATTTGAAGAAAGCAAAAATAATTTTTTGGTAGTTATTAGCCTTGGGGGCTTTTCAGGGGCTAGCTAGGGATTTTTCTGGGATTTTTTTGGTTTTGGGGTGGTTTGGGGGGGTTTTTTGTTTTGTTTTTTTTAAGTGTGTCTGTCTAGTCTCCTTGTAAATCAAGAGAAAAAAAACACCACAGACAATAAAGGGGTTTTTTTTTAATCTCTCCTGCCTATCTTAACATAGTTCTTATTCACATCTTCCCTTGGGTAGCACTTGTATATCAATAGTAACCATATATTGATTTTGTAGAAAGTTTAGATTCCTTCCATATATCTTTATTCAGTTTGACTAGAAACATGATTGTGTGAGCCCAGAAAAATTGAAGGAGGTGCTCCACATTCTGTAAGGATGGATATACTAGTTGCAGAAGAACGGGAACTCCTCTGAAGTGATTTGTTGGGGGTTTTTTAACATACACCAGCTATGATTTTTCTCTTCTCTGGGTAGAACAGTTTTTCTTACATTGATGAAATCCCAACCAATCATATAAGGCACTCTCTTGCCTAGAGGATATGTTAGCATTTGGGGTCATATGTAAGTCTGTGCACAGGCTGCTTCCGTGTACAGTATGATCTCTCTAACTAATAGCAAGTACCTACTAATAAAGAGGATGTCATGATAAATTTATCTTGTCTATACAATATTACTGATTTTTATAGGTTTTACAAAATGTGTCAAAGTACTTCATACAGTACTATATGAACTTTATAATAATAATAATAATTAAATTACTGAATTAAGAGGAAGCATGGTTCATGGCTCGAGCGTGTGTGTTCATGCATCTGTACACATATGCATGTTCACGTCTACCCCAGAAACAATTGTGAGCTTCATGGGGGAGGAGTCCACCAAAGTCAGTGAGTGGCCTTACACGGATGAGCTTCTCTCCAATACTGACAATTCATTAAACATCGATATATCTCTCAAGAGTGTCATGAGCAAAGAAGATTTGAGCGTGTGCTTTGCAGGTCTCTGAGACGATCATTGCACAAGGAGACTTCTGTGTTTGTAAAACTCACTGTCCATCTCTGTAGTTTCGACCCACTAAATCACCATCTCACTAGGGAAGCAGAATTAAACTTCCCCCCCTTTTTTCCTGACCCCCCCCTTTTTTCCTGACCCCCCCCTTT
>NW_010339425.1:55844-56158 GCF_000700745.2 Antrostomus carolinensis | reverse complement strand
CCAGGGTTGCATCACTGCCTGTCAGCTGCTCTCTGCCCCACCTAGCTCCCTAGAAGAAACCCAGGCTCTCCTGAGAGCTCTTTCACCACGTTTTTGAAGGAAGGAAAAGAGCAAAGAATGAGCAAGAAAGAGGGAGAGGGAACAGAAAGGGGAAAAAAACCCAAAAGCAATGTAAGGAGGGCCACAAGGATGATCCAAGGGCTGGAGCACCTCTCCTATGAGGACAGGCTAAGAGAGTTGGGGCTGTTCAGCCTGGAAAAGAGAAGGCTTTGGGGAGATCTTATAGCGGCCTTCCAGTACCTGAAGGGGCTACA
>NW_010339425.1:22279-55654 GCF_000700745.2 Antrostomus carolinensis | reverse complement strand
AGAGGCTTTGAGCAACCTGGTCTGGTGGAAGGTGTCCCTGCTGATGGCAGGGGGGTTGTAACTGGGTGATCTTTAAGGTCCTTTCCAACCCAGACCACTCTACGATTCTATGACTCTATGACTTTCCTTTCACATCAGAATTAACCAGGAGGTTCACAACAGAGCCAGAAAATCCCAGGGTCCTGGTGTCAAACCCAAGGAAATGAATAAAAGCTCATGATTTCATAAGCAGCACTGGCCCCTCCTTGGATTTTCAACTGAAAACTCTTCACGCCTTTACTCATCCTTTTGACTGCACAGCTGGGTTTTTTAAGCCTTTCCACAGACATAACTATTGACTTCAGAGTGGCTACGCCTGAAGCATGACTGCAGGATCATGCCTGCTGCTTAATAAGAGTACTTAAAGAGGGGTTTGTTTTTATTTATGGGTCCTGTTAGCATCACAGGAGAAACGGGAACAACTAGGTGAAAGAAAGCAACTGCCATCACTTCCAGCCACACAGCACCATGACTATAACATCCCACAGGACTAAGCAATGTAAATGCATATATAAGTATGTATACATGTAAATTATATATATAATGTAAAAAAAAAATGTATATTATATATAATGTAAATATTTATTTATTTATTTTCTACTTGGCTATCATTTATCTTCTGGCACCATCTTGAGCCGCCTGTCTTAAAAGTGACTAAAAGAAGTGTCTGCAAGAACAGAACTGACCTTTCGTACCAGAAATTCAATAAACTTTAAGCTTCAAGTTACAACAAAAACGAAGTCCAAACCCAACAGCTTCTTGCTTTAATGAAAGCCACTGAGAGCCGTGCAAATTAACTCTTACTTAAGTCTTTTTGCAGAGGATGTCAAAATTCAGATGATTTTACGCTTCATCCTTAAGAACACAGGAGACAAATCCTAACCCATAGATTTCTCACCTCAAATATCAGCAAGTCTCTCTCCACTGAGTTTAAGAGCAAAAGATGATAATGGAGAGAGATACTGGGACACAGGAAAGTCACTGGTGATCTTTCCCATAAGGGGAGTACAGCCTATAAATAAGCACATCCAGGATCAAGTGTGCTGAGCTTCCTGTATACAGGACCTTCTCCGCCCCTTGAGGAAGCCTCATAACTTCAGTACTTTGGATTTCCTTTTCCCTCCCTCACCTGGATGGAAACTAGACTGGCTGCTGGTGCCCCACCATAGCGAAACCCCACCTTGGGTGGTACACCAGCAGGTAGGCTGGAATTCACTGTAAAAAGGCTTTGCTATAGCACAGGCTGCCTTCTAGCCTCTACAAAAAGTCCATCTCACATGACTCTATTCATCCCACACAGCTGTTCTTCCTTTATAAAACCATTCTCCTCACAGCCCCAAGGGAAGAGCAGGGCTAGGCAGTTAAACAAAACCTCCCTTAATAATCTGAGCCCCGCAAAGCATCCCAGGATATTCCTCAAAACCACTATGAATACCTACGTAAACAGTCAAATTAAGTCATGACGAGCTACTTCCAGGACAAAAACTTTCCACATTACATAATCCAGAGCACAGCCTCACCTGATCAGCATAAAACTTCTCAATGTATGTGGTCCTGTATGTCAATCCAGGCCCATCAAGTCCTTAAAAATAGAGATGT
Organism: Antrostomus carolinensis; assembly: GCF_000700745.2. Classification (NCBI taxonomy): domain Eukaryota; kingdom Metazoa; phylum Chordata; class Aves; order Caprimulgiformes; family Caprimulgidae; genus Antrostomus; species Antrostomus carolinensis. The sequence continues at coordinate 54,016 of NW_010339425.1, read as the reverse complement.
TTGGTAATATCTTACTAATCACAAGCCATTAAAAAAAAAACAACCCAAACCAAATCCCCCAAAAACCAATAACAACAAAAAAAAACCAACTTTCCACTTCCCAAATCCTCACAAAAATTTATAGCACATTTCTTACTGCAAAATAAATTTTTAGTCTGCCTAATTTCACCTGAAAGAAACAGGAATATCATCAAAAGCCCTGTCTTCTTGAATCTGAAGTTTCTGCTGCTTTCTGTGGAAATGCTTGAGGTGATCCTCCACTGCAACTCATTGTTTCCCTGCAAGTAGCTTAAAATTGCAAAAACTTGGATTTTTAAAGCTACTTTGAGTTAGCTGCATTCAGTTTTGCAAGGCCAGAATCTTTTAGGCTTTTGGAACCTTACACAGCATCAAACTTCAGTGAGATTTCTTAGTGTTAAGATGCTCATAAAAAGGGGATTTAACAATCAAACTCATATAGGCTCTTCCAACACTGAGCAGAACAAGATCTGAAGTCCTGCAAAATCATGGCTTCTGAATCATTTATTCCAATCAGGATTTTGCCAGAAGGCTTGAGGGATTTTGTGTTCTATTAATCAAGTTAATTTGTTGAGGAAAAATAGCAAAGACTTCTTTTAAATACACATGATAAATCAGAGTATAGGAGAAAAAATTACAGGATTCTCATCAGTACTAATTACACAACTACACCTAGTGTCCCAATGTCCATTCCCTGAACGTGGGAGTGATAGATGAATCCCAAGTGCAAAGTCTGGATCAGAAGTCTAGCCTTCAATTCCTACCTGCTAAGGGCAGGGATATATTAGATGGCTCTAATAGCCCCTGGCCCATAAATGGTGCTGCTCCTTACTTTTCCCTAGGGAAGCATAAAAGTTGAGGTTTTCAATAAGCATCCCCAGAAAAAGAAAATTAAGCAGTGAAGTCAGATACCTTGAACTCCATGTATTTTTTTCTTTCCAGTTAAGAAACTGGACAATTTTACTCCCGAGACATAAAATGTTTTGGTGCACTCTGGAGCAATAGTTAAGTATTAGATTTGCAAAAACAGAGAGCCAGCATGTGGTGTGGTTACTGCCACGCTCCTCGTATTCCCAAATCCTGGCTATAAAAGCTCTCCTGGCAAAAGGGTTCAAATCTCCTCACCTTAAGTGATATACAGCTCGGGCAATCTTCCAGATGCACTTGTGTCAGTGCAAGGGGTCACAGCTTCCATGCTACTTGGCATCATTCCCCTCTGACCCTCTGGCAGAGTGGTTTACAGGAGCAAGTCCAACTCACTCCATGCAAAATCAGCTGGATTAAATCAAACCACTAATTTAAAAGGTTTCTGCTAACCAGCTGGATGTGAATTGAGACTCATCACATTAACTTGTCTGCCAGCAGATCCAAAGGGGCAGTAACTGCTGGAAAACGAGACATAATGAATACCCAGGACTTAAATTTTCTGCCAGTGGTACAGCTGGATCCAAAAAAGGGCACGTGTCTTTGGCTTTCGTGCCCTATCAGTAATCTGCTCCTGCCAGCCTTAAGACTCTTAGAAAGTATGAACAGTATGGGAAACTGGTGTAAGGGAATTTCCAAATTGGAAAAAATTAAACTCTGCCTGCATCTGCGGCAATTCTGAGCAATCCTAGTCCAGAGACACCAGCAAGTGCTCTGGGAGCGAGGAAGAAAGATTTCATGTCATAGAATCATAGAATGGTTTGGGTTGGAAGTCCAACCAAGATCATCCAGTTCCAATTTAACATCCAGTTAAGTTCCAAAATCCTCTTCCAGTTTAAAGCCATTTCCCTGCCCTTGTAAAAAGCCTCTCCCCAGCTTTCTTACAGGCCCCTTCAGGTTCTGGAAGGCTGCTACAAGATCTCCCTTAAGCCTTCTCTTTTCCAGGCTGAACAGCCCCCAGAATATCCAAACTGCTCAGCCTCCCTGCTAACCCAGACAGAGAGAATATACTGCATTACTCTCCTGGGTTTGTTAGGATAGAGTTAATTTTCTTCTTAGTAGCTAGAAAGCATTTTGTTTTGGCTTCATGTGGGATTTGTTATGAGAAGAATGTTGATAAGGTACAAGGACATGGTGTTTGGGTAGTTTGCAAGTGCAAAGGACTGGAGGGGGAATGTGTAGTAGTTAGCAAAACCCAGAATCAGCGTTTAGATGTGCCAATAAGATATTCCATATCATATTACATCATGGCTTTAAACTGGAAGAGGGGAGATTGAGATTAGATATTAGGAAGAAATTCTTCACTGTGAGGGTGGTGAGACACTGGAACAGGTTGCCCAGAGAAGCTGTGGCTGCTCCTCCCTGGAAGTGTTCAAGGCCGGGTTGGATGAGGCTTTGAGCAACCTGGTCTAGTGGAAGGTGTCCCTGCTGATGGCAGGGAGGTTGGAACTGGATGAGCTTTAAGGACTCTTCCAATCCAAACCATTCTGTGATTATATAGATATAGTTGTTATCATTATAATCATTACTATTTTATTTTACTCTAATTATTAAATTGTTCTTCTCTCAACCTACAAGGCTCCTTACCTTTACCAGCAGCTGTGTCGTGCTTGGCTGCCAGCCAAGTTAAACTAGCACAATTACTCACCAGAAGCAAAACTCCTGAGCCCATAAGCAGCATGTCTCCAGTTATCAGCAATACTCATACTCAATACCAAAGTTTCAGGTAAATGCTCACGGAGGAATCACAGGAAATTACTGCATCTGAGGAAACCATAACCTCACTGTTCACCCTGCCCTGGCCCGGCCCCGCTAACTTCACTCAGCTGTTGCTCATGAAAGCTGATGTGAGAATTGGAATGTTACACACAGCTGGCTTGGGATGCTGGGAGTCTGTCTGAAATTTAGGAAGAATCCATAGTTGGAAATGATGGTCAGCAATGGGATTTCCTGACCTACTCTTTCCATAACCAGCGCTGAAATGGGGTCAGCTGATAGATTCCTGCCAGTCCTTGCAGAGCAGTGAGAGATTAATGCTATACATATTGGGTTATTGCTGTTCTTTTTACTATTATTATGTTCTATATGCTATTTTTCTACGACTGCTATAAAATCTCATGTAATACCTGAGTGATTTAATACAGATACAGCCCTGCCCTACCACATTAAATGCCACTGCCGGCAAGATTATACTGTTTTTTCTGCAACGGCACTGAAAATAGCTCTCTGCACTGAACGGCAGCTAATGAACAGTTAGCAAAGTGCCTCTTGCTGACAAGCATCTTCAGCAAAACTTCACAAGCCAGGAGGCAATTCCAAGAGATGCAAAACGGTGTAGAAATTACTAGTAATTTTTTCAGACTCAGCACAAAAGCAGCACTCTGCATTCTTCTATAGGAAAGTGGTGTCACCTCTGTTAAGTGGACTTTTCAGACTCTGAAATAGGATACTTTCCTGAAGTTGAATTAAGATTATGGGACAATAAAATTTAAGATTAAAAAAATTACATGTACTCTGCACAGAAAATGTGACCAAGATTTCTTTGTCAACACAGCAAAGAAAAAAAAATAATTAGAATTTCTAAGTGACCATGTGAGGTGTCTTTCTCCTTCTCTCTTCCTCCCTCCCACCCCATTTTAAAGCGAACATGATTAAATCTCTTTGTATTTCTAAAGGAATATTTTTCTTAATGGCCACACTATGAAATTCACTGCAGTACACCCATGCACCTGTAAAACAACCCACCCCTTCAAAGGGGAGCAGACACAAGAGAGTTAAAAGTGCTACAGGGAGTGCAGGCAGGAATGAGAAGTCATCCCTCTGAGGTGTGTGACACGCTGTGCGTCTCAAGAGCAGAACTGTCTGTCAGGAGCTATGGAAAGAAAACTTTGGGCTTCATCCATGGAGCAAGGGAGGACTGGCTGCAGTGCAACAGGAAAATCAGACAGTGGAATATGTGGAATCCCTTAAATATCAGTTGGCAAATGCTTTTTCACCTTGTATAGAAGCGTCAAAGCCCTACCAGGTTGTCACTCTATCCACCACATCTCATCAAATCTCAGTCTCCAGAAAGAAAAGAGGAGCTAGTTCCACCAACACCCTTCATGGAACACCACCATCATCATCCCTGAGCTAGGCCATTCATTTCTTTTCAAACACAAGATGGGGCAATTTTGTCTCAATAACCCTGTTGAAAAAAAAGCAGCATTAAAATTTTGCACTGTCAGACCTCGGAGTAATCAATCCACGTAAAGAAAAAAAACTGCACTGAATCTGCTAGGAATGTTCCCACTGGTGACACAGGGAAAACAAACAGGGGACTCACAGCATCTTGAAGGTGCTTCAGCGGCAGGTTACAAAAGCCCATCACATGGTCACCTTGCAGAAAAAGCATCAAACAACCACATGGAAGAGACCATTCTCTTCTGCTTTAGTGTTATTCATTAAAAGGCAGTTGCTGTTGAAAGTTTCCCTTTTTGATTCCAAAATTGCTCCACTAAGGGAAATCTTAAGAGTTGTCATTTTTACTCTGGCTTTACTTTCTGGATTTTTGCCTGGGCAATGTTCAACCAGGAACAAAATCTATTTAAAGTAAATGCACAGTACATACTATGCATAGATGTCAAGGGATGGGAGTAGCTTATGAAACATGGAATCCATGATATTTTACAAAAAAAAAAATAAAAATAAAGAGCATAGGGAAAACATAACACTGTAATTGAGGCTATGAGGTCATAATCCAGTTTCCCAACTGGACAAACGGTGAAGCCAACAGTACATTAGTTTGTCCTGAAGCAAAAGCTGACTGAGAGGAAGTAAAACAGCCCAACACTATCTTGTGACTCTGTTTTTCAAAAGTGTTGCTAAAATAATTATCAGAAAAAAAAAAACCCAAACTATCAAATCAATCACAAGAACAGTGGAACAGAGGGAATAATAGCAGACTATACCCTGATCCTGTTTGCAGGACTTAAGGAAGAAGAAAACCTACATGCTGCCTTCATGTGTGCTGTATTTTTTTAAAAAAAGAAATGCTAGTTTCTATTAGCAGAAGACACACTGAGTAGTGAAATAACCCTACAACAACGTCATCTGCCTCCAGAAGCTGCTCCTTCTAGGCAGCGTTCAGCACAGATGTTTCAAGTCTGCTACAGGCCCAGGCTCAAGGTAAAATACCAAGGGAAACAGCACATCATCTTCAGTTTGTTCCCTCACAGTGTTGGCCAAGAAGAACAACGAAGACAACTGGTGTTCCAGTTAATCCGTGCGTGTAAAATATTCAACATGTAAGCATAGAAGAAAGAAAAAAAAAAAACAAAACAAAACCACAACAACCTTTTAAAAGAACATACATCAAGTTTGTTTCTTTTCCAGGGCAAAGGAATGGAAACCCTCCCACTGACTCCAATGGGAGCTGGGCCAGACCTTGAAGCCTTCACATAAACTTCCATGAAGGAGAAGTTGCATATTGGCATAAGGGATTTCTGTTTTATCTCCTGCTTTTTCCCTCCTGATAAACTGCACGCTTGCAGCACATAATAACTGAAAATGAAGCTTACAGTACAAAGACAAAAGCTTATAATACAAAGACAACTTTGAGGCTTGCAGCTGTATTAAACATAATCATCAAAACTGAACATCAAGAGAACTAACATGGAAAAGGAATTATCATATTTTATTACGTAATGAGTTAATTTAAGAGGATTATCATACTTGAAATCTATCATAAAACATGATAAATAATGGCAAAATGTCATTGGCTCAATAGACCAAGTTAATCTTATACTTTGCAACAGTTGAAACTACTGTTTTTAATATTGCTCTTGCGGCTTACAAAGCAAAGCAAAGCTCCAGCAGAGAGACAAACGACTGTGAAAAAGCAGGAACAAACAGACAGAATGTTGTTACAATTCTACAGCTCCCATTTTGCACAATTATTTTCACATTACTCAGACAGCCTTCATGGCCATCAGTTTGTAAAAAGCTCGACTCAGTGTTTGTATTTCAACATTATCTCTAAATGAACTCATGCTAATAAAAACATCCACATATTTAAATCCAAATGTAAAGAGACTAAAGCTCAAAATATTCACATGGCTCCATGCAGGTGAAATCAAAAGCACTTCTGAGCTCTTGGATCTAGTGATGTGCCCTGGCCACAGCCCAAACTTGTGCTAGGATGAGAGCAAAGAAAAGCCTTGTGTCTTGGTTTCAACAAGGAGAAAACCTAGGAGCCCAGGTCAGGAGGTGACCAGGACCACTAAGCCCAGGATGGCACCACTCAAACTAGAGGCAGCCTTTGTATTTGGTACCCTACCAGTTTCCAGACTAGTCTCCCTCTACCTCTTAATACCTCAACCAAATAGTCTTTCTTTTTCATTAGTGCACTCCAGGTAACAGTGCTGTGTCTTCTATAGAAACACAAAGGGTGTAATTTATGCAGATAAAATCCACAAAGGAAAAAAAAAAAAAAAAAAAACAAACCAAAAAACAGAGCCTCGAAAAAATTGAAGCCCAACATAACCAGAAATAACTTCGAAATGTCTCAGCAGTTTGGACCACGTCACCCCCTGTCCCTACATCTTGCAATTAAATTGGTTTAAAGTTAAGAGACTTGTTCACAGCAAGATTGGTTTTTCTTACCTTTTGCCACATTTTGATAAAGAAGAGCTCCCCAGAAAAATTGAAGAAAACATTGGTGTCGTAGGCGTCATCCCCAATGTTAGAGATGGAAATGTTAAGTGAGAGGTTCCTCACCGCTCCCAGGGCCAGGTAGGCAGTTCTGTCATCAACACTGTAGGAAGAGAGAATTACATTGGTTTAAGTCTGGGTGACTTTCACACTCTGACCCTTCTTTACTCCTGCTATGGTAGTATCAGTAATTCAGGAGTGTGCTGAACGGCCAACGCAGTGTGCAGGGGGTCATACTGGGAACGAGCAGCTCCTGAGTCCTGGTTCTGACAATGCCATTTGTGACTGTAAGGAAACCTCATGATCCCCATGTGAAACTGTTCCATGTGACTTTTTGTGAATATGGTTTTATCAAGAATAAAATAGTTGAAAACTGTAAAGTGATTTGACAGAGGAAATGCAACAAATGCAAGATATCATGCTCACATTCAAATAAAAACACAGGCTATTTCATATTGTCTCTTACTAATTCAGACTTATTCTAACTTTTTTGTGACTTTCTGAAAATCTCCTTAAGAGTTAAGCTATGGACAGGAAAAACAGAATAGAGGGTCAAATAAAATCCAGAAACAGGTATGAGTGGGAAAACATATGAAAATTACAAACACTATCCCCTAAATGGGACAAATCATTCCTTGGGTGTTTATGCTGGACCTAACACGATGGAGTCATCTTCTGTAAGTGGAATATCAAGGGAATGGTTGAATTAAAAATAGCTATACATCATGAATCAATACACTAATGTAATAGGGCATCACAGATTACGAACACACAAACACAGACATGCACACATAGAGGCAAATATAAATATTAATACACACACATTTATTATTTGATATTTGGTACGCATTTAATTGTATTAGTCTGTCCAGAAGATAAGCTAACAAGTAGGAACGAACACTAAAGATATATCACAGGAAAATATAGTATCAAAGCACAGACCTGAAGGTCTAGGAACTAAAAGTACAATATAAGATGCTTTGAAATATACCAGGTATAAATGTAAAAATAAGTAAAAAGGCCAAAATACCATTAAGCTGGCTACAGTTATCATAACTGGAATTGAAGACCATATCAGCAGCCTGAAGAATCAGTGTGTCACAGGGAAAACACTGAGCAGCTGGTTGGAAAAAGGCAGAGACCTCCAGCCACACAGCAGAGACACTCGCAATGATTTCCTCTGGGGGACAGCCTGCCTGACAGTCAGAAGAAGGAACCTCTGAGGAAATGTTCCCTCACACCACCCACCCTGCCAGACACTGCTGCACAACACACGTAGAGCCAGCAGCATACAACGCCACAGAGAAATCCACAGCCAACCAAGCTGCCTTTCACTCACCCGGTTTCCACAAAGGAACATATATCACAGAATCCCAGAATTGCCTCGACTGAAAAAGCCCTTTAAGATCATCGAGTCCAACCATTAACCTCACACTGACGAGTCCCCGATTAACCCATGTCCCTCAGCACTATGTCTACACGACTCTTCAATCTCTCCAGGGATGGGGACTCCACCACTGCCCTGGGCAACCCCTTCCAATGCCTGAGAACCCTTTCAGCAAAGAAATTCTTCCTCACATCCAATCTCAACTGCCCTTGGAGCAACTTGAGGCCATTTCCTCTTGCCCTGTCACTTGTTACATGGTCAAACAGACTGACCCCCCACCTCTCTACAACCTCCTTTCAAGTACTTTCAGGTATATGTTGGCACACGCTGCTCCTCTGCATATCAGCAACCCTCTGAAAATGGCAGGGGTGCAGGATGAGAGCTGGGTTTCATGGCAGGCTGTCCCTCTGCTGCCACCAGCCCTCCTCTGCTAGCTTTGCTCCTGGCACCGCAGCCAGAGGATCTGAGTAAAAGCAGCATTTCCGACTACCTGGTGCTTACAAACCCTTCTGTATCTTCTGACAACCACAGTCACACCAGATCTCCAAAGGCAGAGCTTGCTGGGCTCCATCTCCCTGCATTTCCCAAGGAGATGTGGATTTCTGAAGGTACATACCAAAGCAGCCAGGGACTCTGGTGAGTGAGGAGTTTAGAGCAAGATGGTCTAGACTCGGGCTTTCAAGCTGATGGCTGTGGATTGTGAGTGTAACTTTTCCACGTAACATAGACAGTATTTATAGAATATTTGTTTCCTGTACTTCATTTATTACAATGTTCATTTATTTAGCCCAAAACTACGGCTTACAGTTCAATGACAGCTCCTTATGAGGCAAATACAAGTTCTCAGAAAACGTGTCTGCTTTCTCACGCTTACAATCAACTGCAGGCACCAACCAATCCTACCAATAATTGGACACTTTGCTCTCTAAACATTATAGTTTATTCTTGCAGTCAACTATCAGTGCAAATAAACATTTGCAAAAGTGTACACAGCACAGGATCGACTGCAAAACTAGCTTAAGAAGTCAACAGTAGTTGACTAGTTGCTCCTTATATACCGAATTAATAGGACAACTATATGAGAGCACTCCAAAGCCTTTAACCTTTTGGCCTCAACTTCAACATTTACTGTTGAAAGGAGACAAATGATGAAGATATACTAAACAATCTGCTGGGATTTTCTAATAATCCAAAGTGCTTATTTGGAAGCAAAAAAAAAAAAAAATAAAATGACCATTTATTTCTCATGAACTTTATAATCTCACTTCTTGCAATCACTTCAAAACTTAACGAGCGTCTATCAAACCCATTAGCAAAATTTGCAGGTATCACTTCAGTAAGCAAAGGAACATGACAAGATATTTATCTTATGCAGGGTTGATACCAAATGTAATGCATGCTACAGAATTCTCTCTGAATTGGTAGTAGCAGCACTTTGAGATTTAACATGAAGTCAAGACAATTATGAATAATCTCCTTCCTAGTGAATAATAAAAAATACTCAGAATAACTTATTTAAAAATAAACCCAGAAAAAATAATGTCAATATGAACACAGTTGGGTTGTGCTGCTGCTTTCCAAAGCTAACTCTCCCCTGTTAAAAGCACATCGTACCAAAATGATGTTTATAACAACGTTTTACTCAGCAGAGAAAGAAAATCCACTTTCTAAGATAACATTATAGTTGCTCCTACACAAAATTCACACAATGAGAAACTCTGAAAAACCTCACTGATTTTAGGCTGGCAGAGGAGTTCGGGTCTTCCCCTGAAAGGTTACGTGAGATTGTGCTGTAAATCCTTTCAGAAAGCAGCTTTCTGAGTCACTAAATCTGCGTACATCTGGAATGAATCAGGTTCATTTGCAGTGAGAAGAGGATTAGGAATCTCCCTGCTCACAGGGGAGCTCCCAGGCCTGGTTTGTTGCTCAAGCACATCACGTCACTGGGCAGGGACAGCCTGCTGTGGTGCTGGAGCAGCTCTGCTGCCAGCTCGGTGCCATCCTCCTCCAGCGCCTGCCACACATGAAGCAGCCTAGCTGCTAAGTCAAAATACATCAACTAAAAAACTGTTGTCACCTGCCAGAAACAAGAAAACAAACTAAAGCCACCCCTTCATCTCGACAAGATATGTCAAACAATTTTAAGAAATGTAATCAAGTGGTGGCTTTCAGTTTATGTTCTGTTGGATGAGAACTATAAAGCTACCAACATCCTCACCACAGCCCTCATCACCTTACTCACATCAAGGAAGAGAGGCTAAAAATAAAAACAGACTCTGAGGGTTAAAGAAAAAAAAAGAAAAGAAAGAAAAGAGGGAGAAAATATCAAGGGCCATGAGGATGATCCAAGGGCTGGAGCACCTCTCCTATGAGGACAGGCTGAGAGAGTTGGGGCTGTTCAGCCTGGAGAAGAGAAGGCTCCAGGGAGATCTTATAGCGGCCTCCCAGTACCTGAAGGGGCTACAAGAAAGCTGGGGAGGGACTTTGGCCAAGGGCAGGGAGTGACAGAACAAGGGGAAATGGCTTTAAACTGGAAGAGGGGAGATTGAGATGAGATCTGAGGAAGGAATTCTTCACTGTGAAGGCGGTCAGACACTGGAACAGGTTGCCCAGAGAAGCTGTGGCTGCTCCTCCCTGGAAGTGTTGAAGGCCAGGTTGGATGAGGCTTTGAGCAACCCGGTCTAGTGGAAGGTGTCCCTGCTGATGGCAGGGGGGTTGGGACTGGATGAGCTTTAAGGTCCCTTCCAACCCAAACCATTCTATCATTCTATAATCACTCAATTGGATGAAACACCACCCTCTCATTACATCAGGTACTACAAACAAACAATGAACTGAGTAAAAGTCCTGGGTAGACTGTAGACATATATATACATTATATATAGGCAACCACAGTTGTACACACATATGTACAGGCACATGAAGGATGTCAAGCTATCAATGTCTGCATGGAAACTGAAAGAATTCTGACATTCAGAAGTACCAAATACCTGCAGCTTTCATCCACACGACTCAGACTTGCAGGTAACAAGCAATTCTGAAAATCAGGCTCCAAATTTCTGCCGCAGTTTTGAATTCACTGACATGGTACTACACATCAAATGCAAGCAGAAATATTTAATGTTTTCCTTTTAAGTGATTAAGAAAAGGAAACTAAATTCCAGGATGAAACAAGTATCATTTTTTTTGCATGCTGTCACGTTCTTTGTTAATGCCTGAGCCACATCATTGAACTATGGTCAGCGAGGGAAGAAAGACCAGCTGGGAAAGGCAAACTGAAAAAGATCTGCAGTTTTCATTTCCCCACCCCTCCAAGATACTGGTGTTTTTATTAACGTGGGTCAGGGGAGACATAATCTGCATTCCAGAAGGTACACAGGGACATATTTCTCTATTTCCTGCACTAGAGAGAATTTAAAAAAAAAAAAAAAAATATTAAAAAGCACTTAGCACTTCCTCTCAGCCCACGCAGATCATCGGTAGGACAAGGAATGTGACGGGGTCGCACTTACCCACTTACTCAGGGTCACTGACTTTCCCTTTTATATTAGAAGCATTTCTTTGGTCACAATAATTGGTACCTACATGGATAAATCACTGCTATTGCTCCATGGACAGTGGAAGGTACAGCTGGGGTCGGTTAGACTGCAAGTGGGTAAAAGTGCTTCAAACAACTAAAGTCTAATCTGTCCTCCACCTCCATCAGATGAAATTAGAGTCCCACCTTTTTCTTTTAATTCAGTAAAAAGTGTGAATGAGTCAACAACACTGGTCCTGTGACAGATCCAAACAGATTTCTACCTTCACCAACCAGCATTGCAGCTTGTCTTTGCAGTTACTATGATATTTGAATATTAATTGTCTCCACAGACTCTTTACATCAACCCTGAAAACCTTTCTCCTATTGAGTTTTTTATCACAGGCTCCAAGGTCAGTTGAACTTTGTGGGGAATTTTGCAAATACTTAAACCTCGAGGGCCAATGAAAAGCTGAAACCCTCAGCTGATCTTCTGGGAATTCATTTGATGCCTCAGTGCAAAACTGAGGGGTAGCAGCTCCATAAAAAAATCCAGACCAAGTAAAAATTTTAAACAATCCCACAGGGAGCAAAGCTATCGGATTTTACATCACTTGGTTATGCTGTCTTGCCATCATATGTGCGTTCAAGGTATATTCTCTCTGCAAAGTCCACAGCCAATCTAGACTAAGGACACAGCCAAACACTCAAGATATCATGGCTTATTCTGCATTAGCTGAGCTGCTGCCTTCCCTCTCTCACACTGAAGCCTGCACTAGCAAAGGCGCTGAGACCTCCTGCAGTTGATGACCACAGCCTGTCTGAGATGCACTAAGCCAGCTGTGATGAACTAGCACTGAGCCCATCAGATCATTTCATTAATCATCTTTTCTATTTCTATTTCTCAAGTGGAACCTTTTCAATGTGCTCTGAGCAGCAGATAACGTGAGGTGATAGAGAAAAACATAACAGAGAATTCAAGGAGCGGTCAATCGAGGTTCTGTGTCAGCAGAGTACAGTTTGGGAGTCATATCATACCAGTATTGCTCCCTATGAAGAGAGAGCAACAATGTGCTGATGTTTCCCCACAGGAAATGGCCAAATGTCCCATATGAAAAAAGCACTTACTGCGGCGAGCCCAGGGCCAAGGAGGTGGAACTGCTCGTGCTGGTAACACTCCTGGAGCAGAGCTGTTGTCTCTATCGTTTCAGTTCCCATATATATCGCAATTCAGGAATACAGCACAGAGCATTACCTTTTCCATCTTTCCTACACTTTAATTTTAAAAATGAATGCATTTGTGTAGTGAACAATGGAGGGGAAAAAAAAAACCAACACTCTAGGAAATTGTTTTTACTCTTATGGTATTGAAACAACAGAGTGATTCCTAGTTATGGCTAGTTACATATATTCGAAGCTTCTCTAGAAATTGTCCTCTCCTCCTTGAATGTAGTTTCTCACATAAATCTTCCATAACTTCACAATAGATACAACTCCCAGCCACCTATGTTTTCAAACTTTTAAGTAAAAAGGACAGAGCAAAGCACAACATCCACATAAAAAAATCTACCCCTTATCTTATCATCCTACAGAAATCTGGTACCTTTTAGCATTATCAGTAATTTCAATTGTCCCCAGATGTTCACAACCCTTTATAAAGAGAACTGAAGAATCAATCGGGAAAGAGCCACCTTTGTTTTCACACAATGTTTACTCCAGGGAGCAGCTTTGGGTTCGAATGGAGTTACCCTGCTTTATGAAACTGTCACATGAAAGCAAGATGAGTCACAACATCTACAGAAGCTCTAATCTAATCTTTCACCCTTGCAGACACACATACAAACCAACATCTTTTAAAACCACAAGCAGTGATTTTGAAATCAATGGTACTGTGCCCCCAGGACAAAGTTAACCCCAACACACGTGTGTAAGACAGCATCCTAAGGTTGGAACACAAACAACAACTAGTTACTATTGGCAGAAAGAAATGCAAAAGGTAAATGCTACCAGGAACGTAACTGAAAGTTGATGTTTGTTAAAAGCCTTGAAGAACAATGTTGAAATATGTGATTATTGATCACAGATCCGGCCTTGACATTTTGAGGATGAATCAGTAATACTTTCTAACATATGGTTTATAGGAATTAGATCATTAATAAAGGCATCACACAAACCATGCATTTACCATAGAAATAATGCCTTCAGAAACAGACTTCTATTATTAGACAGCTTCAATTGCTTGTCCCATTCCTGGGATGCTGCGGTGCAATATGTAATTTAAAAAGCATACTCAGCTCAGCATTGATGAGGGAGAAATAGACCAGTGCCCTACCCAGCAATTACTTTCAGTGGTCAATAAAAAGCAGTTAATCAGAGATGAAACATTAGAGACAGTACAGGTTTGTTACTTTAAGAAATTTATTTTGCAGTAGCAGGTATTATATATCAGGACTAAGTTATGTCAACCATGATAAGCAATAAACATCCCCATTCCAGCATATTTCCTCTATAACTCATGCAAAACCAGCAAGGTGATTTATTTGGTGACCTGTGAAGATCCTCAGCTTTACCAGATTTTGTAACTGCAGGACACACTACAGAAAAAGTACTCATAGCTGCATCACGACAGAGTATGTGTGTATGTACTTCAATATACGTACACATGCATGTATGCATCAGCCAAGATGTATTCTGCAAATATAAAAGAATGGTGCATCTGCTTTTCATTGTGGTCTGCACAGTGCTGAGAACTTCCACCTCTGGAGGCAGCTAATGTATGACAGCAGTGCCTGAGGTTAAGCTTTTGTTTTGTTAGCTTTATACTTTGGTTGCTAGAGCAAGAAACAATATGGTGACTTGAACTGCCTTAGGTCCATAAAATACTGATGTGGGGATGTTCACAAGGAGGGCTAGGTTATATATTAGCTCAGCAAGGGATTCAAATTACATGAAAGAATATCTCTTTAGGGTCTATTTTAAAAAACAAAGAGCAAAATCCTACGTCAGTAAACACAGTCAAGTGATTCTCACAAAACAAAACCAGTATTTAAGAAGTGACAAGACTGGCTTGTACAGTATCCCTGACTGGTCATCAGTGGCCTGTTATTAGGAAATAGAGATTGGGGATCTGTATTCCTGTACGAGATGTGGACAACTGAGGTTTGTTACCACTCATCACTTGATGGCTCTATTACCATCTGTACAGGTTCAATCATCATATGTTCAAAAGGAACAGTATGGCCCTCTGCTATCAAACTGGACTTATTTCTTTATTTTTGGAGAGATTTATGAAGCTCTGAGAGCAACTAACCAGATGGAAACCAAGAAATCATTCCTTCATCCCCATTCATCCTCAACAAGGGAAAACATGCACTCGTTCCTGAGACGATGCTCCCACTGCAACTTGTACTACCTCCGGAATAATTGCTGGCTCTGCTGGGGTAGCCCTTTCAGGAAACTGCAAACCAGATCCTAGATGAGCAACAACAAAGTTTTCCACGTGTCTCACAAATGCACCATTCAATACACTAGCAACTGTCTGTAGGTAAAAGATAAATAAAAGTAAATGTAAATGACAAAGCAGAACTCTGCTTCCTGGATTCACCAAAAAGACTTAATTCCAAATAGAATTATAAATATATAAAAATGCAAATTGGTGTATTAATGAAAAGTACATGAAAAGGCACAAGTATTTTCACCACACCCTTTACGGTGCAGAAAGTTACTCTGAAGTAACATTAAACTACGCTATAATTTAGGAAATAATTTAAATGACAGTGTGAAACTTGGCATGGTTTTCTAAGGAAACCGAAAGCAATCTACTCATATTAATTTTTCCAATGTTTTGTCATTCTTTTCTCCCTGGAAACAACTTTTTGGGTACTTTAAAATATCTGGAGTTAGGACAGCACTCAGGTATGACGAAGTAACTGGTGGGCAGCAGATGATTGCAGTGGGATCAGCCATGGCTCCGTACCCGTATCCCAAGAGTTGGAACTACCTGTGCTGGTACACACAGCCTTATCCACACAAGGTGTTGACTGAAAGCTCAAGATCACTTTCCTACCACTAGAAACACTAAACCATAGCATTTGCTCCTTTTTCTTTTGTTGGTTTTTTTTGTAAAGGAGAAAATTAGCTCCATCTGAGCAGCTCGGCTATTTAGGAGAATCTGTCTAGGGTAAATAGAACATTAAAAATATTTTTGAAAGCATTGTTTGTTCAATGAGAGATAAAATAAGTGAAAACAAATTCTTCATCTGCTATGAATGAAGAGGAAGGGGAAAAACAGATATTATCAGAGCATGTAATTAAGCTCCAAATGAAAGGATATTGTTTTTCCTCATCACCACTGTTTTGTTAAGATGCACTTCAGGGGCATAAAACCACAACGGGCATGCCATGAAATGTGAAGCCTCGCTGGAAACAAATTCCTGTTGTGTGATCAAAGGAAGATAAGTGCTGAGGCGTGAGCCTGGTCAAATTTATGAAACAGCTTTGCTTCCCACATTAAACCACAGACTCGCAGCTTACAAAAGCCTATGATAAGTGAAAACCTTTTTTTAAATTTTTTTTTTAAGCACTACAATATTTGTGAGATACACTCAAAAAGTTTTGATCTTTCTGATCAAAATTTTATGTTGTTGCTCCTTCCTTCAGAAGACACTGCCTTTCTGCAATTTTTATTGCACCAACCATGCTCTGTGCCCTTACATTTTATGCTGGAGAAAAACAAATTGGACAAAGCTGTCCTAACATATGTTTTCATCTACAATTTCTGGTTTCCTTCAGCTTAGGTTCTGTAATAATTTGACAAGTCAATATGAAAATACTGAGGTTCATTTTCAAATCCAGGTGCCTAACGTCTGATGATGTGCCCGGAGTGAGTCTTTCCATCAATTTTAATAGGTCTGTGAGCACGTTCTTCATTGCATCAATACATAGCACTTGCAAAACAATCTGCTTTGCAGTTGCATAGCTAGTCACCTATGTGAAATTATTCTTTCTCCATTAACACAAATAATACGCTTATAAACTTCAGAGTTGCAAGCTCAAGGACTGGGGGGCCATGGGGTGGTAGTGCACACTCTCCTTTGTCTTTGCAGTGAGGTCTGGGTTAGGTACTTTGAGATTAAATCCTAAAAGATCCCATGAAATCATTTACTTGCCTGTCATATGAGAGGTTCAGATACGCATTTACCCGCACACCAAGAGAGTCAAGCATAAGACAGATTACAGAAATAAAGGGAATGTTGGCAGAAAACATGTTAATCCTTTAGTAAGTCACAGAAGGAATTTATTTGGAAAAAACCACAAACCTTCTGTGGAGATGATCAGAAGATATCTGGAAAATACTTTTGCTTCATAAATTACCACTTCATTAAAATGGAAATATTTCAAACTCTATGAAATTTTTGTCAGACTGGAGTTTTGTCCATTCTCTGGCTAATTCCAGAGGGACTGACAGAAGCAGAGATGGCCCAAGTCACAAACCTGACCTTTCAACTGGAAAAAGGCATTTCTCAAAAATCCCATTTCACAAGAGAACTTTTGAAAGCATCGACTCCAACTCAAAAAAAAAACCAAAACCACCCCACAATCTGAAAAACCTTGAAAAAAATCTCTGCAAAATACACCTGTCAGCCCTTTGGCTTTCCTATCACTTCCAATTTCACATTTCCAAAATAAACAGTTTGCAGCAGTATACACAGGAACCCCAGCCAGTCTGTAGGGGAGGAACATAAATTTGAGTCTAACAAATGGTGGCCGTTAAGGATGCTCTAAACCAACACATAAAAGCAGGCTGCTTATTCCAAACAGCCAAACACACACGCTCAGAAGCACTCCAATGGGTGAGTAATTCTGTTTCTAATGACAGATGAAGGGTAACCTCATGTCACATAAATATATGGAAGACAGACTTCCTCCTGGAAACTTCTCAGGAACAGCAACATTTATTACAGCATTTTCTGTTGCTGTAATATTTATTATGGCAGTATTTATTACAGCATTTTCTATCCAAGGGGGCTCGTAGTCCTGTGCTTACAACCTGATTTACATACCATGCGCACGGCTCGTGCTGGAACGCGGCAGCTACACGACAGGCTGCAACATCATCTTTCTTCTTGTACTGTTTGTTTTTGGCCAAGCTGCTCTCTTCATTGCGACACACGGGCTGTCAGTATATTTACACAGCCATACAGGATTTCCTTCCTAGCTGCATCTCGCAGGGAAGCCACCACCCATTCTGCTCCGGTCTTTTTAGCTGGTTTGTTTATTATAGCTGGAAGAAAGTCTGTTTTTTCAAACACCCTCAATGTTATTCAAATATCTTCTCCACGGTTTTCACTTGGTTCCCATTACAGCCTCAACAGGGCTTGATAACTACCGTTCCCTTTGCAGAGTGCCAATCAGATGGATAGACATCAGCTCAGGACCTGCAACTGCCTTGGCACGTCCAACGAGATATCTGTTCCTGTCAAACCTGCTCCCTCAGCACTTTCAAGTTCTTCCTAAAAGACCAGAGGTGCTTTTCTCCCATATAAAGTACCAGAGGAATGGATTAGCAGATTTTAAAGGCTAGGGAGGTCTAATCTTCTACCGAATACCTACTTCAAAATTTCCTCCAGCACATCTTGAGGAAACAGATGCAGATCAGCTTCTAAACAACTAGTAATGGAGAGGCTCAATAAAAATGCACTATTTACTACAGAAACCTGATTAAAAAGACATTCCCTGTGCTGAGAAAACACAGTGAGACACTGAAGTCAAGCATGATAGGTAATAAATATATTTTTAATATTAAACAATACTTGAAAATAATAGTTAACAGAGCACTCTCTGATTGCATTTTGCTTTTCAGTCCTGGATTGCTGGAAAGGAAAACTGGTTTCCTATTGCTGTCCCAAAGCTGTGGCCATAAAATTAAAGTTTATTGCAAAATATTTTATTCCTATTTCTCTCAAGGTTTCAGGTTGCATCATTAAAGTTACCCGTATGCAATACATAAATACCTGCTTTACACTAAGATACTTTCAATTCTCTCCCTTCAGAAGTCTCTTTCCTCCCCTCAACGCAGGGCGTTACTGCACAGATAGGGCCAGATTTTGCTATCTCTAATGACAGCTGCAAGATTTAACTCTTTGAAAGGGAGGCGATGAGTAGTCTCTCCGCTCTGTGCTGCCAAAACCTCACATGTTTATTCTTTAAGAAAAATGGATCTGAAAACAGTCATGACTGGAAAGATTAAATGCCTCTCTCCTGCTCCATCAGCTTCTCCCAGCATTGCCTTCACCAAGTCCCCACTCACTCCATGGCTCCCTTTTCCCAACTCTTAAGTTGCCACCTGTAGTTTTAGGCTAGCAACACTCATACACCTAAGAATAAGTCCAGGCCAACCACTAAAAAGACCATTTTCAGCAATACCAGCACACACCATCGCAGCTGTTTCTACCAGCTACCTTGTAATGTCTCCCCTAGAAAGTTTAATCCACAGTTTGCTTTGCCAGGTCCAGCCTTCAATATTACTGTCTCCTCTCGTGATGCACGTTCTTGTTGGCAGAGGTGGCGTAAGCAAGAGGCAAGGAGTCCCACAAGTTAGTTTCCAGCCACAGCACTGGAAGACACCCATCCTAGATACATAGCATTTCCATGTTGCTGAAGAGCTAGTTTTTGTTGAGGTAATTTTGCTCAGGTTACAGAGAGCATTTACCTTGAGACGAGCCAGAAAACTTCTGAATAGTTGGTTGGAAGGGATCTCTAGATCCATCCTTATCCTCCATGACACAGGACTATTGCCAACAACAGATAAGGTCAGCTGGGACCTTATCTAGCTGAGTCCTGAAACCCAGGATGGCAGAGCCCACCATCTCTGCACACCTCATTCCCATCAAGCACAAACTGCCTACACAAGAAGGTTTTTCCAAGTCTCTGGTCTGAACCTGTGAAGCCACAGCCCATGACTTTTGCCCCACATGTCATCTGCCACAAGCAGGATGAGTTTGGCTCCTTTGTCCCACAGTCCCTACAAGAAGTTGGGACGGGTTTACACACAAACTGATGCTAATGAAGGTGGGCAAGCCTTAAAGAGATTCATCTGTTAATTGAAAACGAACCTTTTTCTTTCCAGAATAAATGCATTCTAACTCTTCTTCACTCCAGTACAGCATGTTACGCTGGTCTCCAGACCAAGTCTCCCAGGATACCCTTCACTATAACAGAAATATTCAAAAAAACAGAATACAGGGAATCACCACCACATCCCACCCTCCCAAATCTTTGCAAACCTTACAGATGGAGATAGGAGGCTTCAAGGTTTTTTGTCATATCCCACTTTCAAGCAGCCCTACCCTACCCTGCTCTCCAACTCCACAGTGGAGGATTGCAGCTTGCCCAGCAGCATTGTTTCCACATGTAGCAGCACCTCAACAACAGGAAATAACGAGGCAAATCCAATCAGATCTGGTCAGAACGGCAGTGGAGTTTCTAGGTAACACATGCAGATTTGCTTGGTTTGAGCACTTTGGATATTATATTGGCCTTATATTACGCTGTTTCCTTGACGAAGTGTTAACATTCTGGGCTATCTATTTGTTATTTATGCAAGTGCAGTGCTCTCAATTTGAAGGCACATGAATAAGTTTTCAGAAGAGAAGAAGGATCCCAACTAAACCAAGATCAGAGAGGACCTGGTTAGCTCTTGCCAGCAAGGGCTGGTTTTCCTATTAGTCATTTGATATGTGGCTTCGGCATCTTCAAAGCTGGGTGCAATTTTTTAATTGGGTAATTCTATTGATTCAAACACATCCCAGGTGAGATCTAAATCGGAATAGCTTGCACAGTTCCTGAGCTCGCAAGAGTGACCTCAGTAAACAATTCTCTTGATGATAATGTAATCTGAGCTAACTTCCTATGCACATATATGCTCTAACCAGCATACGTTTGAAAGCATATTATATATACTGATGGACAAAACTATACATATAGTTTCCAATGTATAGCTCTGTGCACAGCTTTTGGCTCTAACATGCTACAAATTCATGAAAAGTGTATAAGAACAGCCAGACCAACTCAGTCCATCAAGCACAGAGCCCCGTATCCAACCATGCTTAAAAGCAAGAGGCTTATTGAAGAACAAGGCAAGCACAGTGTTATTTGCTGACATATTTCTGCAGCTTCCAGCATTCATATTTGCCATTTCTCTACCATGTAGACCATCAGGATTTACAACATCCCCAACAGTAAAATCCAGAGATTAATCAGATGCTTCATGAAAACAAACCTCCCTGTTTGTACTTTTCACTGCTCTGAATAGTTTAGTATGATTAGCAAACTTTATCACCTTGCTTTTCATTTCTAGCAGATTATTTCCATGATCATTTATTAATATGCTGAATACTACTGGCCCCAGCACAAGTACTTATGGAATTTTCTCCACCAGGAAAACAAACTATTTACTCCTCCTCTCTGCTGACTACCTTTTAATTAGGTAGCAAAGCTCAGGCATCATTCATCTCAGACCTGGGTAACTTACTTTCTTTGTGAACCTTTGGTGAGAAATCTTAATAAAAGCCTTTTGCAAGCCCAAGTAGATGATCTTAACTGGATCACCCTATCTACATGTCCAGTCACATCTTCAAAGAGTTGCAGTAGATCTGAGAGACAGCA
Organism: Antrostomus carolinensis; assembly: GCF_000700745.2. NCBI lineage: Eukaryota > Metazoa > Chordata > Aves > Caprimulgiformes > Caprimulgidae > Antrostomus > Antrostomus carolinensis. The sequence continues at coordinate 32,813 of NW_010339425.1, read as the reverse complement.
CTTAAATGCTGCCTTCCCATAAACATCCTATTTATTTCAATCCAATGTAACTGTGTGTCATTAATTGCATTCTTTCCAATAATAAGTCCACAAAATTTAGTCAGACATGATTATTTAGACAAAGGCATTGCCACAACCTTGATAACAATGAAGTCAATTGTTTAGTGCAGATAGTAATAAATGAGACACCTTTTTTGCTCTTTCTACAAAAAAACAAAACAAAACAACTTTGTACAGACTTATCATAAACAAGAATAACATGAAAAAGTGCTGATAGGATTCTTCAGTACGAAACATATGGAGCTGGAAAAATGACCATATTCTTCAAGACAGACACTTCTCTCAAATCAGAATTCACACCATGCTTTTGTAGCTTTACACGCAGTAATAATAATAATAATAATTGTTTTCTTTAGAGATACCCATTGTGTTTACAGACACTTCTCTCAAATCAGAATTCACACCATGCTTTTGTAGCTTTACACGCAGTAATAATAATAATAATAAATTCTGTTTTCTTTAGAGATACCCATTGTGTTGTTTCTCAATAACTGAAGCTCACACAGCCCTTTAGCTAAAGAAAACCCATTCTGTGCAGACTTGATGGATTTGACGACATCTTGTTTATTTCAAGCAGGACTTGGGAGTGTCACTGGATAAAGAAGATTTGAGTGCATGTGTTCAATATTTTGCTATACAAACGTAGAAATTGTATTTGAATATCTTAAGCTTTTTTGACAGGTGTGGCTTTTAAATTGCCAAGATAATGTAAATAACAGCCAAAAAAATAAGCAGTCTAATGCTCCAATCATGAATACAGCTCTTACTGCTGTGATTACTATACACTGACTGGCAAGTTTTTAGGACTTGTCCCTTGATTTTTATTGATTATTCCTCAACTGCAGGATAAAATCCCTCACTGGCTTCCCTAGTTCACAGATTTAGCTCACCATGAAGATCAAGCAAAACATCAAAAATCCAGACTAATCGCAGTCAAAGCTCGGACTCTGCAACCTGAGACCTAACCCTGCTCCCAGCCAATCCCCCAAAACATTCCTGTGGACTTCTGTCGTGTCTGGAGAAGTCCAGAACTTCTCAAACTTGACTCGGTTCAGTTTCATCTCCAAATACAGTTAAAGCATTCTGCAGACTTACATAAAACGTATGTATATCTCCTGACTATTACTTCTTCCTTTTTTTTTTCGCCTAAAACAAGGAGGTCTCTTCCCCTCTCTTTCCTGATCTGAAAGCAAAGCATTTCACAGAAAGCATCTCCATCAAACAGCAAAACCTCTGGCACACAATTAAATAACTCGCATCAGCACTTCCATCTCTAAAAATGTGCTAAAAATGCTGAAAAAAAAAAGGAAACAGAAGTGATGTGTAAAGTTCACCTTTAGCCTGATTTATCCCAAAATTGAATAACTACATCCTGGTAAAACAATAGGCATTTTCCTAGGATCACCAGTCACAAGGGACAGAACATAAACTTCACCTCTGATCTATTTGATGAGGTTTATTATCCTAGAAGAAAGTGAAATCAGACACCCCTCCGCAAGTTGCTAACAAAAAGAATCTGACAAAGACAAGCAGGAGAGTCAGCAAAACTACACAAACTCAGAAAGAGAAAAAAAATAATTTGAAGATAATTTCCCATGTTCCGAGGGGTTTTTTAACCTTCCATATGACATTTTTTCCTGAACAAAACTGTTCTTTTCTGCATGCATTTTTAGTCCTACCATGTCAGAGACAGTATTTTATTGTCTTTGAAAAATGACATTGTCCACACTGGTACTCGATTTGGGCATGCAGCTTTACTTTCCCTGCCCCTCTCCACCATGCTATGTTTTTTCTCCAGTTTTGTCTGTTGTGATTGGGAAGGTGAAGGTGTCTTGCCCTGTATGTGCACAAAGCCCACCACCACAGGAATTCAGATTCTGTGTACAGTTTGAGACCTTTCTGCACTGAAGGTGGTATCATTGTCATAATCCTTCTAGCCTAGATATAAAACATCTGTGTTTGTATTTTGATTTTTCAGTGCCATCTTATATAAAATGAATGACATACTAGTGTGTAAGATAGAAAAAAAAAGTTCACCTACTCACCTAGACAGCAATAATTTACCCTGAAGTTTCAAATCAGCAGCACAGTCATCAGATTGACAGTTCCTCTCAAAAACAGTCTGTGAAAAACAGAGAAAAAGAACTGTTATAGCATGAAAAAGTAAGATCAAAATTCAAAGAAGGAACATGCTTGGATGAAATTTTAAAAACCCACCAAAATCTATGATACAGGAATATATGGTGTAAGTGTTAAGGAAATTCAAGGGCAGGTAAATCTCATCTTTGTCAGAACCATTTTTATTCTCTTCTAACTGAACAAGAAGTTTCACCAAAACCAGACTCCCTCAGAGGTTTTCCTCAATCCATTCCCACTTTTCATCTGACAAGAATTACTGCTCACACAATATTTCTGGCACTCTTATTTCTCTTGTCAAAACAATTGCATGAAAATGAAACAGAAAAAAACCCTATTCATTAAACTATTTTCAGTCCTAAGAATTGCAAGTTAGGAAATCATGCACCAAACAGTCTATAACACAAGCTCTTCTATTAAAGATAAGGAATTAAAACTTCTATTTATCTATTTATTTATTTAAGATTTTATGTATGGTAGGAAACATTTCTACTCTTCTGTAAGCAACAGAAAATTACAAAGACTTTTATGTACCAGTGACATCCTGACATCCTCAAATAATGGAACCACCATCAACATTGTGAACTCTGGTAAAGACTATCATTTAGGAAATTTAACTGATTGATAAAACTAGGAACTGTGAAAGGACAATGTATCACTAGATAGAAGCATGCTGTGTAATCATCAAAAAGAAGGGGAATGCATGAGAAGTCTAGCAGTCTATGCAAATCTCTATGGCAGTTTGTCATGGTCAAACAAGGCAGTCACCAGTGAAAGAAGAGGACAGGAACGCGACCCTGGCTTCCAAGAAACCCAAAGGGTGTCAAGATCATGGTTACTTCCCCTTGCTGTTGAGAACAGAGAGCTTTCTGAACAGATGACTAGACATTTCAGGCTGGAGAACTCATTCTTTCAGAGTTGTAATGCTCTTCAGATTACCAAATATTCAAAGGACAAATATGCCCAAAATGAGGGCTGCCAACACTGTTCAGTTAGGAAACCTGATGCTCCACTGGTCTCTTCCTTTAGTTTGAATATTCCTTTCTACAGGCTTGGATCCATGGCTTTTATCACCAAAATAAATATATCGCAATCTGAAATGCAAAGATAAAGGAAATCTGTGCAGGACACAGATAATGGTCAGAGAGGGTTAGGGAGACTTGGGAGGTGGAGGGGTAGGGCAAGGGTGGGAAGACAACATATTTTTTGAAGAGCTTTGCTCAACTATATAAACACCGAAAAAAGACTTTGAACCTTAAGCCCAGAGAGTACAGAGATTTCTAGTCCCTGTCTCTGCAGAAAGACTCTGGGCTGAGGAGGCAGCTTGCTTTCCGTTTTCTATATTGTCAGGGTTCTCCAATAAGGAGTGGACAATTATGAAGCTAATTTGTGTTGGACTAGCAGATATCAAACTATGCTGTTGGATGCAATGAGTTGCAGAAAGAAGATGGGAGGTGGCCAGTTCATTTAGGGCTATTTACTTTGCCCTTTCATTTTCCTTTCCTACTTTTTGCTTTCTCATAATCTCAGAAGTAGGAATTTTGAGAATTTAAACACAAGGCTGAACTTACCCCTCCTCCTTAATAAAAACTATCACACCAAAGGACAAGAATAGCCCTGAGACAGGAACCGGCACAAGGTATCCCTCTCAAAACGTGGCACGTTTCAGAGTTATAGTCTCCAAAGTGCTCAGAATTAATCCTCAACCACCATAGTAGCTATATATAGGAAAGACTGTTTGACCTTCAGAGGAGAAAGAAAAATAAACTGTAAAAATATTCTTGCCTGACAGTTTCCCTATTTGCATTGCAGAAATCTTGGCAAAGTGAACAGAGTGATCAAAGATATGACCTGCATGTTTCAAAGAATAAAGCACTGTAAGTGCATTTAAGTAACTACCTAATAACCCTGGAATTTTGTTACTAAATCTATAGTTGTGGTTCTTCAGAAAGGATGAACAAATATCTCATTTTCTAAAACTACTGAGCACATATCTCTTCCAACATATCGTGCACTAGACAGCGAGCTACTTTGAAATACATTGGGGGTATTTCATTACGCCATAGAAACCCAAGTTCCTACACAGCACTGGGATGGGAGAAAGAAATAAGGATGAAGAGTCCCCAGATTCATGGCTGTGTAGCAGCGAACCCTTTGCTTCTGTGGAGGATCTTCAACCCATTTAGGTTTGGGTGGAGAAAGGATTTCCAGTTCAATCAGCTGCTAGGAGCCATCAATGCAGCCACAGTTTTTTTCAGCAGTCCACTTCCACCACAGGCTAATGATATCTATGGATTATTTTGCTATTCTCTGCTGTTTCCCTGGTCTGGATAGATGTTGCCATGACTCTACCCCACCTCACCTTTTTGTGTGCCTGTAGCTTCTCACAGTACACCTACTTCCTCCATTTTATACTGTGTTATCTTGAGCCTCCCCTTTCCAGCCTGTTGCTTCTTCTGCCTTTCCAGCTGACTAATTCCTGCCTGTTCAAATCCCTCCTAAAGAATTAAGGAGTAAACACACTTTAAGTCATCATAACATTTGTGAACACTGCTTATATATTCTGTTACTGTGCCCTTACTTGGTCTACTTGGGCTGTGATTTCTTTGGGCCAGAAACTGTACCTAACTCAACACTGCACGTTGTAAGAGCAGGAGTCCTTCCTGGGATATGCAAAAGCTCTACTACAATATAATCACTAATTTTAACTCTAAGCAATCTTTAAAGTGGTTTCAGCTTTACAATATCAGTTTTAGGGATTTATAGAGCTCTTTACATATTAAAAGTGTTGAACAAGATATGAAATGGGCTGGTATGTATTATCCAGAACTGGAAAAAGTTCATACAGAGTCATCGTACTGTTTTTGCAGTTACTGTTACCCAAAGTAAAAATAAGCAGTTCTGAACAGTGGTTTTACTGAAGTCCAATCGATTCTTACTAGATTCCACTTATATTGTCCCAAGCACCTCACAACTTTGAATATGTGTATCAGAGACGGCCAGGAACTTTCTTTACATAAGAAATACATACAATAAAAGTTTCAAAGTGGGGTGGTGGGTAGGGAAAATGCAAAAATGGTCCTGAATGAGAAACACAGCTGCATCTCTTATCTTAAGGTCACCACACTGGCATTTCCAGGAGAGAAATAGGTGTTTGTGTGCTTAGTAGCAGGGACAGGATAACCTCAATGTTTCTAGGACACATCTTTACTGTACGAACACAAAGCTAATGTAAAGTGCATGCACAGTGAGTCTGTCAGACTTCCTGAAATCACCAGATCTACAGCAAAGCACAGAGCAAAGAGTGTTTCCAGGGTCCACGATTCCTCTCTGCACTCTCCCCTGCTGCACAGCACCCAGCAGCTAAGGGGAATTGCTCCATAGCAGTTCCCATCAGGTCATCAAACTTCCTGGAAAAATACAGTTTTCTCAAATTCTGCATGGTAACTTTTCTTGGTAGAAAAGATGATGTTCCTTGGGAGGTGAAGGAACGTGGCAGATACATCCTGAAAGGTCAATGGAGACAGATGTTGCCCACATCCTCCAGAGGGTAAGTCAAACAGCCTGCATTAAGATACATTCATTATAAAGAGTGAATATAAACATCTGTACACAACTCAGTGTACAGAGAGACCTAGAGCTAGCTGATAAGGAAGGGGATATGTCTAGACAGGCACTCAGATCAGGACCTCAAAGCAAGTACCTTTGTGTCCACTCTGCTTCTTGAAGACAGGTTGTGGACCAAATTCCACATTTTGTGGTAAAGGCCAGGTGTAAAAATGTACCCCTGGTACATTCTGGAAGTAGGAGGAGTGTCCTGCATGCTAAGACATCCTAGAGCACAAAGCTCCTGGGTATGAGGAGGCAAAATATTCTTGTTTTCCTTCCTGCTGATGGTGGACTGCTAAGGAATGCTACTAGGAGGTAAAACAAGCAAGAAGGAGCCTGGCTTCAGCCTAATGGTCAGAGCTCTCTGCTCTGAGGAAGGCAATCTGGGATTTCAAACCTGGCTTGATAAATTGCTTCACTTTCTTTCAATGGCTATCTAAAATTAAACACATTTATGTTTCTGGGAGTAGAAAAGAGAACAGGAAACAGAAAAGACAAAAAAATCCTGTGTTTATGGCACTCCTGCCCACAGAAAATACTGGAAATCATCCAATAAACAAAGCAAAAAAGTATTTCAAGATATTCAACCTCCCAGAATTCAAGGAAGCACATGGAAATTTCAGGTTGTAGCCAAAATGTGCAATCAAGAATTGAGAGGTTGCCAGTACTGTGTTCCAGTAAGAGTCGTGCCCATCCTCTCACAGAAAAGGGAAAGTGACAGCTGAAGGACAATGCTTGAAGAGAAGGGGGTGTACCGGATCTAGCTGAGATGGAGTTAATTTTCCTCATAGCAGCCCTCAAAAGAATGCTTTGATAACATGTCATGTTCTCATCTGGGTAGAAGAATTTGATTCATTCTGGATCAGGCCTTTACTTACTCACGCATCAGTCTACAAAAGGTTCAGATAGCACCTCTTAAAAGGTGGCAGAGCTGACCCTCAGTAATTGAGGAGCCATTCCTTTAACTTCATAAACTGTGCCACATACTTCATCAGGATAATTTAGGTTATGCAAAATAATCTGGGTTAAGAATACAGTATTCTAATCTCTGTACTGATTTCCTGTAAATTGTCACCATACCCTATGGTATGTGCAGGGATGACTGAGCAATTAGATCATGCTAGTAACACAAAAGCAATTCTGTTTTAAAAATGCAGGATAAGGGGACTTGTTAATAATTCTTTACTTTTTAGACCTTGATGCTTTATGTCTATTACCATGTTATATGGTGAAGCTGGGTTCCTGGGTCCTTATTCAGGGACCAGGATACCTGATCCAATTTAAAAGTAGTGAGCTGTGAGCAAATCTCACTGCCTTTTCTAGGAACTCTTTCCTGGTTTAGAGCTTTACAAATCAATCACTTAGATATTAATGTACCTAAATACAGATATAGGAGGCTGGTTTTAGACTTTTATTTATTTTGTCTTTAAATTTTCAAGTTGCCTGCAAAATAATGCTACTACCTACAGAACTATTGTCCACAGAAAAAGAAATAGTGACTGACTCTCCCCAGACATCCTATGCTTCACTATACTACTCATGGAAACGGTCCATTCATACATCCTACTGAGGCAAGTGCAAAATGGCTGATTTAAATTCCCACTAGAAAAGTAATTAGTATTGTGAAAAAACTTTCCAGGATTCCATCAGATGTGCTGGCTAAAATGAGAATACATGATTTCCACAATACACCTAGTGAGCGGCAGAGCAAACACACGATGAAGGCAGGAACACCAGTGGAGTGAGAAGCATTCAGTAGAATCCCACTACAAAACCAAAGAGCCTTGCTGGTACCGCATGGTGCAGGGGACCAAGGTTACCCAGCCAGTTCCCTCAGAGGCTTCATCAGAGCATGTCTTCATGCAAAGAAAACAGATGCTTAGTCGTGGTGCACTAGTGTAAGAAAACAGAAACTGGCCAGTAATAATTACTTTACTACACTAGTAAGGGTGCAACCATGTAAATCAAACTTCTCCAGCTGAGGAAGGCAACAGGGGAATTCATCCACTTTATTCAGTGGAAGAGTCTGGGCCTACAGTTCTTGACTAGCACATTGCCACTTGTCAAGTCACCTAAGGCCAAATGCAATAATTTCTCCCCTATTTTCAACACAAACTTAAGGAAAAACTTCTTTACTGTAAGAGTGTTAGAGCACTGGGACAGGCTGCCCAGAGAGGGTGTGGAGTCTCCATCTCTGGAGATGTTCAAACCTGCCTGGACGCTTTCCTGTGCGACCTGGTGTAGGTAGGGAACCTGCTTTGGCAGGGGGGCTGGACTGGATGATCTCCTGAGGTCCCTTCCAACCCCACCATTCTGTGATTTCAGCTGCTTCATCCTGCTTTCAGTAAGTATTAAAAACTGGTCTGCAGCACCAAACTAAAAAGGAGAGAGGACGTTCAAATATAAGAGGAACAAGAACTCCCAAATGAAATCAGCTGTTCAGAAAAGATCAGGCATGAAAGCTGTTAGCTATTGAAGGCAAGCATAAATTAATAAACATATGTATTAGTTATTCCCCACAGCAGTGAGTGGATTTAACAATGCAATCTTTTGTCCTCATATTCTCCTGGGGTGAAGAATTACAATTGGTGGCAATAGAAATACACCCCCCCAGCCTTTCAGAGCTTTACTAGATTTCTAGTCTGACTCACTCATTTTGCAGGCTGAGGCAATTTTTTTTTCTTTTTTAAATCATTAACAGTTCAAATCATCCAAATTGTGTTCTCATTTTACAAGACTTCAGACCTTATAAATTCATAGAACAATAGATGGGAAAGACCTATCAGGTTAATTGTCTCATCTTCCCATACCATTATAGGATGGATTTCTGCAGCACGTTTCTCAATATATTTTCTTGTCTTGTCTTAAATGGTCTTCCATTTATTCTGGATGACTACAGAATAATTCAATTATATCATCTCAGGAGGGTTCTTTAATGATATTCGAGAACATTTTCTACTCTAAACCCCCTTATTTCTACAACTAAAAGTGGGACTGTGTAAGATGAATCTTTTTCACTTAGGATGCTTTCATACTTAAATGTTTTAACACAAGAGTCAAAAGCTTTGTTATTCATCACACAATTGTGCAATTAAAAAATATAAAAGCGTAATAACAATGACAAATGAAAAACAGATGTGGCAGCTGTTTTGTCAGCTGGAAACACAAAAAAAGTCTTCAAATGATCAGACACACAATGTATGTCTACCTTTAGCTCATTTAGACCCCCAAGGATATGTGAAAGTCCTCTCCTATAATCCACCTGCACTCCAGTGGTTTTGTATTTATGAATGCTACTCCAGACTGACAAGGATTTTGTGGCACTGAGGTACTCTGAACTGAATTAACTAATACTATCACATTATCTCCTCTCAAGATGTTAGGTATTCTAATTAACCTCTACAGATCCTTCATATAATGGCTGAAAAGATATGAACAGAGCTAATGGGGCCTGGCTTCCTGAAGGCTGTCACCTGTCTCCACAGCTTTTTAAGAATATTACAATTTTCTTTCATAGCTCCACGCACAAGAAGGAACTCCCCAATTCTTACAATTACAATTCTCCATCCACAGAGTAGTTTGGAAACTGAACTGCAGAAATGATCCAGTAGGATTTTAAATTAGGGCTCAGGTTGCAAATGCTTACACGATCATCTCTCCACTATCTATTTGTTTGAAGAACCTGTAAACTAAATCAGAAAATTCACATCCTACCACTTAAGATGGGATCACCCTGTAAGTCTGACTCTCCCCTAGCACACACGCCAAGCCACGAAGGTCTATATATCTCTGTGTGTGTGTTTGCATGTATGTTAGTGTATGATACTGGTTATTTTTTAGGAAGCCCATGAGATCTAAACCTGGGCATTAAACCATGTCTTACACATTCTGTTTTCCCTCTACTGTTAAACAGGAATATGAACACAAGTTAGCTAAGCCTGTCATTTATTAAGAACACATATATAGAAGCATGCTGACCAGAGGCACTGATTTCCACTCATTCTTACTTAAGCAAGTTTGCTAATTATAAACATTTCAGAGGTACAATACATCCAGACACCTGCTGTTCTCATTCAGTTCTGAATCTCTTCCAGACTTGTAAATCTTTCCTCTTTATTGCCATTCAGCAGGGGAAGGGGGGAAAAAAAAAAGGCAGGCAAATGTAATACTCAAGCTAATCCAGTCCATGCTCAGGGTGGGTCCTTTCCAGATTTCCTGGCATGAACAGCACCAAGTCCCTGTCAGTTCAGCACCAACTCTGACCAAATTTGTCTCGAGCAGACACCACCGAAGGGAAGGCAGAGGGAGGAGTGGAAATCATCACTTTGAGCAATCCCACTCCAACCAAAGGGAAAACAATGGCAATTAAGCAGGAAGGGTGGCACACGGTGGAGCTCTGCAGGAATAAATGCAGAAGATCATTTGGGAGCTTTCCCTGCCCAAGAAGGAAAGAGTTTAGTTGCAAGACATTTCATCTGGAACATGGCAATTAAGCTGATTCCTGCAGTATCCCAAAGACTTTATATGTGCCTGGGTATAAGGCAATTAATCTTCAAACTTTCCATCTATCCAGCTACTGATGGATATTCTAAGGTACTGAGGCTTCAGCTGTACCAGTAAAGTGCCTTGGTCTCCAAGACAGGAGCTTCCTAACTCCTGACCCATGCCTAGGAATGGTTTGGCACAGTTGGCACAGGCTAAAACCATGCCAAGAGCCATTCCAGCATCT
>NW_010339425.1:0-22249 GCF_000700745.2 Antrostomus carolinensis | reverse complement strand
CTGGGCACAGCTCAGTTTGCTGGCAGAGAGATGAGCTGACTCAAGCAGGCACACAGGGATCTCTGGTCTGGAAAAGGCACCACTGACAAACCTGGACCATGCTGTGTGTATGGGCACTGCATTTCAGTCTGTCCAGATCTGGCATTACTTTGTCTTCAGTATGAGACCAGAGTGTGTATGTGTGCACATTTTAAAGTAGAGAATGTAACTATTTGCGCAGCACTAATCACTAAAGTTGTTCATAATTCAGCTCTATAAAAACCCTCCGATCCTTTCTCATACCTGACAACTCAGTTAATTTATGTGCAAATACTCAACCAGCTTTTTCAAACACAAGTATTTCCAAAAAAACAGTCTTTGGCTTTAAAAAGGTGAAGTTTATCCCAGAGACGTGCAGGCTCAGTCACCCAGAGATGCAGCACTGTACCCAAACTCTCACTGCAAGCCAGTGGCACAGCTGGGAACAGAACGTCCTAAACATTTTCTCTCTCTTCTTATAACTCAGAAGCGGTTTTATGGCAGACCATTCACAAACTCCTGAAGACACTGACGCAATTAAATCTACTGAGAATATTTTCCTATAACAAAATGGTGTCTCCATCCACATAACAGCAGGTGATTTTATTACAGTATTTAGAACAGACAGAATTCTAGCATACCACGTTTTGAACTCCAAGATACATTATTGGATACTATTAGGAACAAATCCCCCCTGTATTTGGCAGCAGATCTTTCTCCTTCTTGGTCGACATGTATTTCTACAGTTGGTATACAAAAAATAAATGTTATAGTACAAACCACTTACGATGAACTAAGCCAAAGCAAGTTCTAAATACACATTAATTCCCCTGGAGAAGACTTATTAGTTTTTTCCAGTGTATGGAGGTAGCAACTGGATTTGGGAGGCAACAAAGAAGCTAATGGAAAGTCAACCTCAGGGTGGGAAGTTTTAAAGTTCATAATACGCCCTCAAAAAGCAGAATCTATTTTTCCCCCACCCAATCTTGACCCATCAGAGATTTTCTGTTTGAGCAAAACTGAGCTGGCTAGCCACTTACAACTTGGAAAGCTGTAATCTTCTCCACACAACCAGTCTCCACCCAACAGTTGTACAAGTTGCCAAGGCATCTATCAATAGACACGTACACGTAACCCTTAAGTATTTGCTTTTGCTACCACAAATAATTACACCAAGTTATAGCAACCATAGTTTCTGGTAAGCGTATACAAGAACCAAGAAAATAATTAAATCCATGAGAAATCAACTGTTACTATGTCCTGGGCCAAACAGTCCTTCGGGCCAGTTTAATTACATTATTGTTTCATTTTGAAGTATCAGAGCATATTTGCTTACAAAAAATGGCTAATATATGACGTCCCACAATTGAATGCTTTTTCCTTAGGAAGTTTCAGTTAAGATCCTTTTCTTTAAATCAATCAGACATTCAAACTATTTATCATATTTTGATTGTTACAAGCACAGTTCATTTAGGAACAGAAGCAGGCTCCTTCACTAAACAGTCAAGGTTTGGTTTAGTTTTTAAATACAAGCATTTTGCACTGCCTTACAGTAAAAGTTGCATTCTTTTAAAATAAAGGTGACCAATAAATAAAAGCATTTTGAATTATATCCCACATCCATGCACTCCTTTAATACTATAGCCCTGCTTTGGTCTAGAGTGATGAGTACAAGTCCACACTGTTCTCTCACATGCACTGCAATACTGATTTAAAGGATGAATATCCAACCAAATCCTTTTTCTGTGATTATGTCATTAGGGAGATGTCATTTCTGGTGGTGGGTTTCCATGAACACTATTTTCAAGCTGACTCCTTAATGCATTAGAGCAAAGCACCATGAAGAACTTCATATGCTCAATATAATCTTATATTCTCATGTCAGGAGGCCACTTGATGGCTTTCCTACCTTCTTGTTTGTGAGCCATAGGGCTGTACACTTTTGTTGGGACGTCATGCATGCAGGGAACATCTGGTTCATGAAAAACAAACTGAAATCCCAGTGAAAGTGATCACTTCAGCTTTAACATCACTCTAGTTTAAATAAAACTATATCTAGGTGACTATAAAGCCCATGTTTACAAGATGTGTGGCTTTTCAATAGGTCTAGCAGATCTGCAGTAGGATCCTGAAAGACAGAATCTCCCCCTTTCCTGCCCAGTCACGGCTCTCTCCCATTTCTTTAGCTCTTCACTGCTTCCAGCTTATTCTCCTGTGTTCTTTCACAAAAAATAGACATCTGGGCTTTTTAGCAAAGTGTCAGCCTCTTAAGAGTATCTTAATGGCACCTCAAAGCAACAGATGCAATGTTTCTACTTCAAAATGCCACCTCTTAAGGGATCAAGAGGACCTAGGGCTTTTGAAAACCACACACAACTAGCTATACTTAAAGACTTCAGTACTAGCACTAACACTAAGCTTGCCCACTTGCCCTCACCCATGCTGTAACTTCTGAAAACAGAGCCCACTAAATCTGTCTTGAACTGGATTTCCAAATCTTAAAGTCCCTCCAGAATCATTAGATTCTTTGAAGATGTAAATCCTTTCTTATATAAACTTTGGTTCCTAATATCCCTTTTGGTCTTTAAAAACAATTTCTACTTGGAAGATGACATGAATTCTGAAAGAGAATGCTACACCCTGATTTTCCCATGAAATCGGTCTTTGAGGACCCTGTCACCATGCCTTGAGGCTACTCAAGGCTTTGTCACCATGACTGCCACACTAACTCTGAAGCTCTGCCCACTTCCTTAGCTGAAAGCACACTTACAGGCACACCCAAAATCCTTTTCTGTATAAGCCAAGTGAACAACATCTGGAAAGCAAATGGAAAGGGATTGTTAAACTAGCTCCTTCTCATCCAAATTACACAAGAAAACAAGTCAGGGAAATTCCCAACATATTTTTGTTTCTGCTCTATAATCTCAGCATTTAGGTATTTTAATATTGATCTGAGACTATACCTGCAGGGCAAGATGTGACCTTTTGAGTTTAAACCCAGTGGTAAAGCATCCAAGCAGTTTCATTCATGTAACACTTAGGCTTTCAGCACACTGCTCAAGTTCCAAAGTTCTCCACAAATTCCCATCATAATGTTTGCAACACTACAACACTCGGATATGTAACAGCCACACGATCCCTCTTCTTAATAATAAGTAATTCTTAGATACATCTTTCATTCATACATTTATAAAAAATAAAGCATACTAGAAAAAATACTCATTGATCTAAGTACAAGGATTATAGCCAAATACATCTGAAAACATTTGGGTACACGACAAAGTAAATATCTTTAAGCATTTGAGTTACTTTTTCGAGTAGCATTCAGGGACCTGCACAATAATATATCCTTATGAGCAGCATCAGAAAGAGATGTTATAGACGATGATGCAAACATCACTTAATAGACAGGAGCTTCCTGGGATTAAAAACCAGATCTAACAATCCACTGCTAAAAGCCTCAGACTCCAGACAGACTTTTCACAGTTGGGTTTTTTTGTTTTGTTTTTAAGTTTCCTGTTCACAAGCAAGGCCAGCTTATAATGCTGTAAGCCTGCACTGGAAAATAAACTTGCCTGAATAAAACCCTGACCAACTCGATTTAACTTTTAAGTTGTTTCTGCTTTGAGCAAGGAACTGGATCTCCAAAGGTCCCTTCCAGTCTAAATTATCCTTCAATTCTGACAAGAAGTGCTGTAAGCCACAGAAGTCTGGTTTTCCTGCAGCGCCTTGAGCTTCACATTTGAATGCTCTGGTGCTGGCAGTTAGAGGTTGAACTGTCCTGTAGACTGTCCTGCACCTACAAGGACCAAGCTGAAACTGAAGTCTTTCAAAAGGTCACTAACGAGGCCTCTCTCCTCAACGTGACAACCTGCTTCATGAACCCTGAAGGTGCTTAATACCTTCCTAAGCATTGTCTTGATCACTCTGTCAAAACCTGACCAAATCGGCCAGCATTTTCCAGAGATACCAGTGAGGTCAAGAGAAATAAACAAGAGAGGCATCGAAATCACATACACCTCACTGTGGAAAGATCTGAGAGAAGAAGAAGAATTTAAAAAAAAAAAAAAAAAAAAAAAAAATCTCTAAATTACAAGTGTTTCAAAATTAAGGGAATTCTCCTCCTCTTACCAAAATTAAAGACAAAAGGGTTTTCTGCACTGCAGAGGAGCAAAATGGGACCCTAGTAAGTATAGTGTAGGTGCATGGTTGCACCTCACCTACACTTCACTCTTTCTCTGAAACAAAATCATCCTGTTTTAGCATGGCATGTTTGCAGTAACAGCAGGAGCAAGCTTCCCTTACCACATGACTGGACATGAGGAGCCCTCAAGAAAAAATGGCAGTGGGCTAGGAAGATTTTTCTTTATTCTGTCCACCACTCTCACCTCACACAGAGGGGCAAGTTCCCATGTCCCTTCCTGGAGACAGCCCTGTACCTCCAGCACTAATTAAGGCTCAATCCGGAAAGAAGACCAGGGTCAAGCCTTTCACAAGAACCTCCTACAGAAAGGAAAGAGCCAGAAGAAGTAGGACCTTTCTCAACTTTTCCCTTATTCAGTCTCTTTCTTCACAGCACACACACCCTGAAATAAGAAAGTGACCTCACCTCATGCTCCCTAACCCTGTCAGCACAAGTCTTCACCACATCATGGAGAAGCACTGATGTCAGTAGGGACTGTACAAAAAGGCTACTGAGAGCAAACAACCCAGAGCTTGGCAATCCCCTTTATGTCCACTTCTACTGTCAGTTCGACCACAGACCTTCCAGGGAAATAACATCCAAATCTCACCTGATTCCTTTGCGCTATCTTTTGTCCTTTCTTCCAGCGAAGAATGGGCTTGAGAGCAGGCAGCTCCTTGTCCTCTTTTCCTCCTCCTATCACATGCTCCCCAAGGCTGTATGCAGCTTCAAATACGATTGGAGATATTACATCCTTGACTCTTTTCTGTAGAAGAAAACAAACAGATATTTTACCTATGCATATAGGCAAGTGGATTTTTATATACAACAGTTATACATACAATTAAAGCAGATTTTTATATTCAACATTGCAGACAGGAAGTAGGCTCCTCTACTTCCTTTATTCTTCTCTGTGCTAAAACAGGAATAAGCACATTATACCAAAACAAGTCAGATTTTTTTATTTTTTTTTTAAAAGTCAATTAAAAAAATTAGTTATTCTGAAGCAGTGGCATGTTCGGCACACCTATAAATCAAGTGTTTTTCAATAAAATCATGACATTTTCTTTAAAAAGCAAAATAAATTAGGAATGTTTCCGTTAGTCCTGCACAATGTTGAAGCAAAGAGTAAATCATCTTCATCTCTGGGGTTTTTAAATCCTAGACTTTAACTGAGGTCACCTCCAGTGTGCTCCACCCATTAAAAGGAAAGAAAAGTCCACCTTGCCGTGTTGTTTTGCAGTATCAATGAAATGAACGGATGGGTAAAGATACTAATGTGGCTACAAAACCAGATTACAGACATGCAAGAGCAAGAAAAGCCATCTTCCAGCGTGGTTCTCAAAGCAAAACTCACAGCTGCCCCCGCCCTCAGCACAGTTAACGCTATCAGTATGTAAAAGAAGAAAGTTTTTCAGTTTCTTTATTTGCTGTATTCTAAGCTTCATACCAGATGTATTAAATGGTGCCACATTATTCATCTGATGGCACGAAAGGATTGCCTTTCCTTGTTTTTGGAGCCCAAGCCACAAAACTCATACCATTTGTCAAAATGTGCGATGCCCAAATCCAGTTTGCTGTCCGAGGACAAAATGCTCATTGTGCTCTGTTCAGTCCTGACTTCCAAAATCCAAATTACCAGAAAACAGAAGTGGCAAATGCTCTACCTTTCCATAGGCAAACATTCCTCTTAAATTTTTAGCTACTTAAAAACTTAGCGTGAATTCAGCACAGACAAAATTGAGGCAATAAATAAATACCATAAGTCAGCACGACAAATCTTCAAATGGGCCAACTCTCAACTTTGCCTTGCACAAGTTAGAGGACTTCTCTGAACACAGCCTGCCAACCACAACAAGTAATTGAGATGCAATGCAATTTAAATTGCATTTTCCAGATGTGGGAAACCTAGGCTTTCTGACCACCCTGTTTGATCTGTTTCAAGGCAACCATTTGCTTTCTCTAATACGTCGACTGGCCACAGATCCCTGAAGTCAGACAAAGATTAGTGGCTAAACAAATCCCCAAACCACTGGTTAGCCAGGTGAATAATAGCAGAGACCAGGTTGGATGACATTCATCCTCTTGCACCTTGAAGCCTCCAGCCAACACCTGAACTCCCCCCTCTCTTACCAACGTCTGCTAGCACCCCATGCCCAGAAGCAGCCCAGAGCACCCCAAGTTTAGACCATGCATTGCTTGGAGCAGTTTGTTCTTTCTTGGTAACAGACACGGATCGACAGCAGACACAGTGGTAGTGGTGATGGCAGCTCTGTGAGCTCTTCCCCAGCCCATAAGGACCATGAATGCTCTGGAGCACTGCTAATCCCCTTGGCAGAAGAGACACTGATGCCTTCAGCCCCTGTCACAGTCCCACCCTTGGGGTAGGAGTTGTACCATACTGAGATTACTAAATAACAATCCTACGACTCACAGAAGCTACTAACTTTGCTCTCACAGAAAAACATGTGTATTAACTTAAGCGAGGATTGTATCGACACATGAGAAGACTACATACACAGAAGAACAAGACTATAAAAGACTATGCCATGCAGCAACAGTCAAACACAATAAATCATCAGGCAAATCACCACCTAATCCAACCGTTTGCAACCAACTGTGTAAACACAGAACAATTAAAAAAAATGGAGGGAGTGGGTTAAATTAAAATCCACCTATAGCTTTTCCAGCAGTATGGCAAGAATAAATGCTTAATGACTTCTAAGTGTTTTAATAGGATCTTGCAGGGATCAGTCCAATGTCCATTGAAGTCAAAAGACAAGTTTCCCATTGACTTCAACGAATGTTGGAGTGTGCCCATGTTGTTCGCTGGTGTCTCTTTCTACTTCATTTTAGTGGTGAAATTGTGACTTCCAGCAGCTAGATTAATCACATGTGTGGATATTCCCTCACCACAGCCCTGGGGAAATATATTTCACATACCCACTTGTCTTTAATTAAGGATGAAAGCATGAATGCTGCCCAGTTATTAATTTTGCCACATGTTCAGTCCCTCCTGCTCGCAATCCTACAAACATGAAGGCAACAGTCTGTGGGATTTGCCCTCACTAAGACAGAGACAAGACAGTCCTGCCTTGCAGGTACACCACAGACTGTCTGGGATGTGAGCACGTAAAGAGAATAAGTCATATTTGCCCAAACACCATCTGGAGAAGTACAATTTTAGGTTGGAAATACATCCAGTTTCTTTCATTCTACCCAAACATACAGCTTCCAGTGGTTGAATCATATACCGATGACACAGCCCATGGATTGCTTTTAAGTATTCCTGATTTCTAAAAGGAAGCCAAAAGATGCAATGACAATCAGGTTTGAGATAGACTGAAAAATCCTTCAAGTCAAAGAAACTGTATGTGTTGCTTTTCCTATCAGCTACATAGCCCTAATGAAGTGGATTTTCCAAGGGAAATAATTTCCACAAGCAGCTTGTAAATGTATTCACCATTTTTCACCATGATGCTGCTATGCTGAGGCAGTGTTGAAGGTTAAAGACACTTCTGCACCATGAAAAAGCATCCCTGGCAAATCATAGCACATGGCCAGCACAGCTTCATTAATGGAAAAAAAAGCCTGGAGAACATCAAAACAAGTGTAATATCCAAGGAGTTCACATTATCAACAGAAAGAACTACATAACAAGGGTTCAGTGAGTAACAGCAATAAATATCCAGGCTGTGCAGGCTGGACGTCACTAAACTGCTGCAAGTTTTCACTGTGCCTGAATTAGACTGGGGACTTGAAGCTGAGTTTCCCACAAGCCATCAGCTACTCTATGTAGTTTTCTTTTTCTTACAGGCAGTTTCTCTAGAGTGGTGAGTTTTTTTGTTTCTCTGTCTTTCCAACCAGCTTTCATTCCGGACATAAGAAACTTTTGCAATCAGGCTTTTGCAGAAATCAGTACACTTCAGTCCCAGTAAATCTCCCTTCGGCCAGTATCCCTTCCTGCAACGGAAACAGCCGTAGCCAGATGTATCCCTTTGTCAGGATCTTTTATCTTCTCCTGCAAGGCATGTTGCATGACAACACTCTGAGGTGAAGAAAAAGGTGTTTTGGTAGGAATAAGGTGGGTTTTTATCAAGGGTATTACAAGATGATCCCTCAATAGTACCTCACAAAGACAAAGAACTCTGAGCCAAAAAAAGAACACACTTCTAAGAGCATCTAAGAAAGCAATAAGAAGCTTTCAGATGTTTCAAAAGACACCATGGTCCTGAAAGCTCACCCTAACAAAGAGCAGGCTTGCCATCTCCTCTCCCAGAGCAATCACCTCAAAGAAATACTCATTTTTTAAATGCTGTGGTAGAAGCTGGGCATGGCCACATATTTCTTCCTTTTTGTTTTCTGGCTTAGCAGGGGAGAAGAAAGCAAGCAAAGCCTCTGCCAGATTTATGACTGCATTTCTGTTTGGCTTTAGTTTCAAAAGGTCCTAAAAATCTGAAAAGCAATCACAGAACAATGATCAAACATTGGAGTTGTGATTCTGAACATCATTTTCCATTCCCTCTCAAAGATGGAGTGTGATGACTGTAAGAAGTAATTTTCTGTGCTTTTTCATAGGCACAGCCTAAGGCACATCGTGACAACGCAAGCACAGGCACAGATTCCAACATCCTAAAGGCACACTGCCTTGGCAAGCAGCCACTGCCTTCTCCAACCTTAACTTTGTGCTACCAAGAGCTTGGACAAATTTGGATGGAACAAGACAGGGGTGGGATTTACTCAGCTCATGGTGCGAGCGGTTGCCAGAGAGGACTGGGTATCATCTCGGCCACAGTACAGTCAGGGGACTGTACAGGAGCCCAATACATCATCACATTTAATCCCTTTCTTCTACAAGGTGAAAGTCTTCAGCAGAGGCTCTGGAAAGTGACATTCAATTTTTAATTATAGCCAACGGGCTGAGAAATAAATTAAGATGTAACTAATCCCCACAACCTACAGCAAGAGTCCTGCAGAAATAAAGAGTGAAACGTGGTCCTTTGAAGCAATGAATATGAAGTCATTTTCAACAGCATTGAGTGAGGAAATACATGTAACTGTCAGGGTGACTTCTATGGTTGCCCCTTGCTTTCATCCTTGTTCATGTCTTCCTGGAGTTTCTCTCCTCTTTCTCTGTGGGAAAGTTCTCTGACCTGTCAGGCCTTTTTCCTACTCCCTCTGACATGATCCTGAGGACATCAACCCATGCATAGATTTCAGAGCTCGTACTGAATTCAGCACAGCTTTTCAGTACTTCTGAGAATCAAGCTCTGCTTAGTTTGATGACTAAGAATGAATTCAAGAACCTGGCTTTTAAAACACTCAACTTGAAACTTTTAGTCTAAACATATTTATTTCAAGTTTTAAACAAGCACTAATAATAGACTATAGGAATTTTTACAACCTTAAAACACACAAAATAAATTTGATAATCCCAATTTAATAGAGAATACATTAATGCTGTAAAATGTATAAAAGCTAATGCTAATCCAGCATAACACTTTAATCAGCTCACAGGTCACTACCACAGAAGTCCTCAACTCAGTGCCGAGAGACAAATAGTTCCCTTTCCATTGGAATCAAAAATAACTCAAATGTCCACCAGCCTTCAGAGCCAAAGGCCACTACTTCCACAATTTATCAAAGGAAATATCAGGTGTAGGTCTTTATAAGCATACATTATGGGTTATGAATCAATAAGATGACAGTACTTGACTTTAAAATTAATTACCTTCTCCTATTACCTCAGCCTCCTCCTCTAAACTGCGAGTCATTCAGGATGCAAGGCTTAAGTGTCACACAATTCAATGAAAATATCAATTAGACAAATTGGCTTTAAACTGGAAGACAGATTTCCATTAATGTTAGACAAATGAACGTGCACATGTCATTCTTGTACCTGAAAATGATTAAGGAGGAACTTAACTTCCTTGCCACACTTATTGAGTTCAAGTTTAGATCCCTTGGTGTCAATTAACACTTTGTTAATATTTTCAATGTTCTACTAATCCTGTGCAAAAGAATAACCACCTCTGTCCTCATGAGAGCCTTCCTCTGTCCTGTGTTCACTTGACAGAGATACTGTAGGACTTGTCATAATTTATTTCAGATTGGCACAATTTTAGCACTGGTATCTCCCCACTGCAAGGGCAGACAAAACACAGTCATGCCAAAATCATCTAGGAAATATCTAGTTTCCATTCTGCACACAAGTTGTTTTTTTAAATATATTTATTTATTTATTTATTTATTTTTTAAAGATGTTACTGTAGCTAAAGTGGGGAAAACCCAATTGTAGACTCTTTTCCAGAGAAGAGGCAGAACTAGAAGTTTACTTAGTTGATAAAAGCTCATTTATAACATTATTGGTGATTTTTTTTGGTCAAATTAATAGCACATGAAGGCAATCAGAGCCCTGATGTTTCAATAATTCATGCTTCTATTTTCTTTTAAGATCTTGTGACAGCTACAATTCACCAAGTAGGCGAAGTCTTTGTTGCTAAACTTCAAACATAACAAGGCTTGTGAAGAATCTCAAAGTTTAGAGTGGTGGGGGATAAAAAAGAGCAAAGGATTTACAGAGTGTCACACCCTGGAGTGTTATTTAGGGTTAGTGTTTGAAAGAATGGGAGTGCTTCCTTTGTCCTCTTCCTAAGTGCGTTACTCCAGCACACAACTGTTTCCATCAGGTCAGCAACCCCTCTTCCCACTCACTGATAACTGGAAAGACGTTGTGGGAGGGGAAAAAAGCAAATCCTGGGGGAATCTGATGTTAAATAAACACCAGGCGCCCAGGAGCCTGCGTGTACTGAGAGAACGCTCTGAGACAGCAAGGGAAGAGCTGCGAGTCCCAATCCCAGCTGGGTACAGTCGCGCTCTGAGTTTAAATAAGCGCTCACCGTCCCTGCGCATCTGGCTTCCCGCTATCAGCTGGGGAGCGATAAAGGTATTACTGATGTCAGCATGGGAGTGATTGCCATCAACAGCGTAAATATTCTGTGTCAAAGGTTATAAAGGCTTAGCAATAATATATTACTGATAATCCTTTCATGGGCATTAGTAAGAAAAGTCACTACATGCCACCCAAATATGATATTATGTATTGGTGAGCTCAGACCTTGATTTTCCAGCTCAGTATTAAAATGCATTATAACAATATAATTTCACCTCCTACCTATATATTTGAACGTTGAGTCTTTTATTGGGCCTAATGCTAAAATGCATTATAATGCATAGTTTCACCTCCTACCTATATATTTGAACGTTAGGTCTGTTATTGGACCTAATGTTTTCAGTTATATTTTTATCACCCGTTCCCTTTCTCTCTTTTATAGTTCATTTTCAGTCTTCCAATTGAGATTTCTAGATGAAAAATAAGGAAAATTCTTCAGCTATCTAAAATCACGTCACTCCTCTGCAGAAAACAGCCCTGCTGGGTTCAGGTGCCCAGCTTTTTTCCTGGTAGCAGGCCAGACACAACCAATCTCCGTAACATACGACTGGATACCTGCAATAATCCACAGTACAGAAATACAAACAATTAGAAAGTCTGGGAGCTGATGGGTATTTGTGAAATGAAGACCTGAACTGAGAGCAAAGAGAACTCAAGAAGAAAGAATAGGGGTAACAATTCAAACATTTATTTTACTCTCTTTCTGAAAATATGATCTATTTCAGCAGGGAATCATACACAGAATAGAGGCAATAATTAAATCCAGACTCTTCCTGCACATATGTAACTCTATCATATACTTGTCTTTTCCGCTGCAGTTACCACATTTCATATTCTGCTGATACAAGATTTTATCAAAACTGAGCTTTAAAGAGATTTCCTTTAATAGTGTCTTAAAATGCATTGAGTCTAGAATATCAGTTAATTCAACCACCTGTTTGCCTTTATACAGCATTTCCCTCCAACCCCGATGCAGAAGTCGAATACAGGGATCTCTGTGTATGAAGCTGTTGGAGGAGAAGGAGTTTAAGACCCTTGGCTCCTGGGACATTGTATATGATAACAGGTTTGCTAAAAGTCTGACACTTCCATGGACCTGAGGGAGCGGTGCTTGGTCAAAACACTACGGTTAACTTTAGCATTCATACACCATAGTTGCTTGCTCACTTTCTTGCTTCCTTCTTGTATACATCTAGCTAGGGATCAAACCAGCTGTGCCTTTGTGTCATCCAACAAACTTTCAGTGTAAAATCTCACACACAAGCTCTCCTCAGAGCCAAGGACTGAGGTTGAGGACTGACCCTCCCAGTCCCTTCCCAAAACCACATCAGGAGCCCTTCTTGTTGGTCCTATACCCCTTTTGCTGTGTGTGGCAGCTCAGATGGAGGCGTGGTGCAGCCCCACAGCTGATGGCTGCTGGTCAGGGGATGCTCCAAGGAATTCTGTCCCTCAGTCTTTGCCTGAGCTCAGCCTGCTTCTCTGCAGCCATCAGTAAAGCCCTGAGATGCTCTATAAGACAGAGCAGCTATCCCTCCCTCATTCCCTTCATTCCCTTGCTCTCCAGATGGATGTCCTCCCTCTTCTGTGTGTAAAAAAAAAAAAAAAAAAGAGTAGAAGAAAATTTCTGAGCACATCCCAAGAGGCAACAGCGAAGTAATCAAAAAGCTTCTCCCAAAAGCTCTGTGGAGGACACAGGAGCCATAGGAACAGCTAAGATAGAGGACACGCTCCTCTCCTCAGCATTTCCCACTCACCATCCCACAAAGCAGCTGACTAATTGCTTCCATTTGGAGGTGCCTATCACTTCTCAAGGGGTTCTAGGTGACTAGAACTGAGAGTCTGACAGTATGCTGTTATGATCCTTTCAATGCTGTTGTGGCAAAAAAACCATTTCGTCAATACAGCTTTATAAGAAACACTTGTATCAAACAAAGAAATGTTCTACTTAAGCCCAGAATCCTACAAAAAACAGCTAAAGGAAAAAAAAATAGTAGCATTGCCTCAGGATTGAAAGTAAGCAGAACCACCCTCAGTAGAAGAGGATACATGGAGATGGAAGATGGTTATCATTGGGATCTTTACTGACAGTATTTTAATTCAGTTGGGTAGAGCTGAGAGAAACGGTCCTTGCAAAGAAAGCAACACACTACTCAGCTTGCCCGCATGAGCACATCTGAGAGAGAAAGGCTGAGTGCATGAGAAGAATGGTGCTCAGATACTTTCGTTGATATACTGTTGAGATGAGAACAGTTTACTTAAGAAATCTGGAGGTGGATAGCTCCACAATGGGGGCCTGGAAGAAGTGTTAATTAGTTTAGTCCTCTTGAGATCAGGATTTAAAAACCAACACAGATAAAAGGAAAAAGTGTTACGATTGTCTGCTTTGCCACATGAATTTTAAAATGTGAACAGAGCTCGTCTGTGACATCTACTTGTATGTTTAATATCAATTCACACTTCACATGCTAAAGACCTTCTGAAACCAGGACCCACAGTCTGAGCTTTTCACCCCCTTGTGCTATGGCTCTGTACACACAGGTTGGACTAGATGACCTTTAAAGGTCCCTTCCAACCCAAACCATTCTATGATTCTATGAGTTGCAATTTCTGAAGAGGGTGAGGGAATCATATTGTTCTGGAAACAATGAAATCTCTAAGGATGACAAATTTTCATTCACTATTCTGTAACAACCTAATTAATTATTAATTAATAGGAATTAATATTATTAACCAAGTTAATGTTGAAGGAAACTTGTCCATTACACAACACAAGCATTATAGACAATTCCAAGGACACTGCATGAGCCTCTAGGTCTCCCATCCTGCACATACCTACATATCAGCACACTGACGACCACCTCAGTAACATCCTGCCTCCGTGTCATCTCCCCACCACTTTCCTCCTCTTCTCCTATTCTCCCCTAATCATCCAGACACCACTTCACTAACGCTCTCCTCTCTTCAGGCTCCCAGCCTCTGCTCACAACCAACACAAAACCAAAAGGAAGAAGAGGAAGGAATCTGGACATATTTCGGGAACCTCACGATCATTTTAGTGCGTTTCCATCTGAAACCATGACTGAATGGAAAGCTCACCACTCATTTCAGCAAGGATAAGGCTTTTCCCCCCTTGTTTCACTATCATTCATGAAAAGGCAGAGCTTCCTGCTCAGCAACCACGTCAGGGGATACGGCTGCCCAGCTCTCGGAGATGGCTGGGCTGGAGGATATTGTAAAACGACAAAGGGCGATTGTTTAAACCTACGGACGGGAGCGGGATGAACGACTGTTTCTCAGGGGAACCGAGGGAAAACAAAACTTTCCCCTTAGAGTTCCACTGGTTTTAAAAATAAACAAGGCAAATGTTTCCGCAAATAAGTGCAAACCATATAGTTCCCCAGATCAAAGCTGAGAGCTCCACTCTGAAGCTGGAGGTGCATTCATGGGGAATGGAAAAAATGGCCTTTTATAACTGCAATACTGTGCTGACAGTTACAAGGTTTTAACCAAATCTGATTAAATGCAGGTCCTGCCACTTCACACATCTGCAGCCTGCGTTTGATTACTTGATACGTGACCCACCAGGACAAGAGCGCTCACCCTAACAGCAGCACCTCCTCAAAGCCTCATCTCTCACTCGCACAACATGTCACACTTTGGTGGCAACAGAAACTCATGGCTTACACAGAAGACTACTCTAGACAACATGCAATGACTCTAAACAGGTAACTGGAAAACACTGTGGTTTGGGGCAAGGGAATAGATGACAGCAAAGCTGGGAAAGGGCAGAGCTAGTCTCTGCGCAACTACAGGCCCTGTCAGCTAAACACATACAAATCCCTGGGGAGAGATCTGAAAGAGATTATAAGCAGTGGGAGTAATAAGAGAGAAAGTATCAGAAAAAGTAGGAGTTAGGGACTGTCTTTTTTTAAATTCTGTTTTTAGGAAGGCATAACAAAAATTTACAAAAATAAAAGTTTATCTGCACTAGATATTATCTTGTATTGTAGAGCTGCAAAATAAGCTTGATTTGTCCAGATTATTCTTTTGAATGGAATCATGGAATCATAGAATGGTTTGGGTTGGAAGGGACCTTAAAGTTCATCCAGTTCCAACCCCCCTGCCATCAGCAGGGACACCTGCCACTAGACCAGGTTGCTCAAAGCCTCATCCAACCTGACCTTAAACACTTCCAGGGAGGGGGCATCCACAACTTCCTTAGGCAATCTGTTCCAGTATCTGACCACCTTCACAGGAAAGAATTTCTTCCTAATATCTAATCTGAACCTACCCTCTTCCAGTTTAGAGCCATTAATATGGAATGGAAGCATTTTCCTCTTACCTAATGGTGGCAAAGCCGACCAGAGTCAAACCAAGAGCTGATTTTTTTATTGCGTTCAGCCCATCAGGCTGAGTTACAAATCTACACAAACACAAGAATGAAAAGAGGCTGAAATGTTGGTTTTATCAGTCAACGAAAACCACTTTCAATTCCAAAGACAGCAACGTCATCTGATTTCCCAACCACTTCATCTGCGAGCTGTTCACAGTACACCTGCAGGCGTGTGCAGGTGATAGCCACCAACACCCAAGAAGCAGAAATAGCCTGCGCTGTATTTCAGCGACACTCAAGTTGTTAGAGGCTCAGTGGTTTCATCTGCTAATTCTACTTCTTCACTGTAGAAAGTAACTTCACATTAATCTCAACGAGACATGACAGCACACTGAGCACTATGTAACATCATCAGGAAACTCATCTCTTCTGCAATTCCTCTTTTTGCCCAGCTGCCCTCCTTGGGTGTCGCAGAAATAACCACTACTTTCCTCTTTATCATCATCATTTGTGCGGTACATTGAGCACACTATGATTTTCGTAAAGCGTTGTGATACGAAATGACCTCCTCTGCAAACGGCAACCCATTAAAAACCAAGAGCCAATACTGTGGAGAAAGGCATCTTTCCAGGTCCCAGGCATAAGTCAACTGGAACCAGTGGCATAGTGGGGGCCGATAACACCTCTGACGCTGACTGTGGCAGAACCCTGCCAGGAGGCAGCTTTCAACATCACCAGCCAAAGAGGTACCTCTTCAGCCTTTTTTTTCAGCTCCAAAGGGAATGAGAGCTCTTCACTGTCCCCCAGTTTGGGAGTATGGAACATGGCATCACTACTCTTGGGTAACTCAGCTTTCAAAGCCCGCGTGCTCAGCGGCACCAGGGTTGGAAGCAGCTTTGTTACAGCAGACAGCACCAACAGCAATAAATACACTCACCCTAGCTATGAAACTAGGTCAAAGCTGAGGTTGTTTCATTTTAAGGGGTGAAGTCTTTCTTTAATTTTCTTATTGCATGAACTTTTGGAACATGTTTTTCCAGGGTCTGTTCATTTCCAAATTGGCTGGGATGCAGCGGTGAAGTAAGAGCAGATCAGAGAACAGTAAGCGCGTCGGAAGAAAAACATCAGACAGTGCAAGGAGCAACTGCGAGGCCAGGGACTACTTGGAGAGAGCTGCAAGTGCATCAGAAATGTGGTACTCATAGCTTGGGAAAGACAAAGCAAAGGGGAGATGGAGAAGAAAAGGAAAACAAAGCCACAGGGCAGGATGGCAAAGCTCTGACCCTAGAAGCAGCACATACCAAATCCAGACAATCACCAGCAGCCACCTCTAAATGCTTAGTGATAGCTAAAGAAAACAGAAGAACAGTTGTGTAGGAAGCTTCAGTGGTCAGATACAAGAGACAAAGAGTCTTTCACAAAACAGTCACAGGTCAGAAGCGTGCATCAGACTCCCAGCATACTCTGCTCAAGCACCAACTCACGTTGCAAAGCTTTGCCTAGACTTGGACATTTACCAGCAGCATGTTACATTAAAAAAACGATGCTGTGGACATATTAAATACACACCCATTGGCACTGGGAAGTTGTAATATTTTTACTTTTATCTTAATTTCTGTATTACATGTTCAGAAATTGTATCTTCAATCCCAGACACAAACCACATCCTGCTCTTTTTTTATCCCACTGGCTGTGGGATTTCATCCTATCTCTCTGCTTTAGTACTGCTTCAAAAATACAGTACAGAGAAACTGATATTGCTTTGTTATAACTTGTCCCTATTTTATCAACAGGAAAGCCTTAGAAACAAACACTGGGATACTAATGATGCTCCTTGAAATTCTCCTTTTTATAAAAATAAATGATCCTAAGAGTCAGTAATAGACTGTATCATTTAGTCTGCCTAATTGTATATCCCAGACATTACATTTCATTTGTTAGCCTCCCACTACATGAAATCATTTGTTTAGTTACAGCATATTTTCCAGAAATGCATACAGTTAGTAATATAGTAATAATAGTAATCCCTCCTGAACTTAAAAAGTCCTGGGTCTGCCTTCTTTAAATGCATGTGGCATCACCTTTCAATCACAGGTTTTTGTCACACCTTTCTCTGCTAGATTACTAATACTTTTTTAGGTGTCTCTTGGCCTGCATTAAAATAAACGCTGTGACTAGATCATATTTCTAAGTGAGGCCTTCCCTTGGACACTTGAACAGGTTTTATAGTTGTTTCCAACATCATCTAAACAGAAAGCATCTCATCAGTGAACACACAACTCTAGCCTTGGCCAAAGCAGCGATGTACACAGAAGAGTCATCGCTCCAAGGTACCATTCTCTCTGGTTTTATACCCAAAGAACTCATTACTCCTTTTTGCCAACAATCATGCTGGGAAGTCATGTTAAATTGTTGGTCTGCTATGACCCTGAAAGCCTTCTCAAGGCCTCCACTTTCCAGGAGACAAGCCCCTTCCCCTTTGTAGGTGGAACCCACATTCTTTGTTCCTGGATGTATGACCCCTCACGCTTAGCTACATTAAAATAAACTTTGCTTGAGTAACTGATCCAAAGCACTTTACAAAAAAATCCCTATTCTCCTCTTCTAACCAAGTATTTTTGTGGTATCTTCAAAATGAAGAAGTAATTTTGAATTTATTTTCAAGTCTTTAATGACTATATTAATATTAATATTTCTACTGATCCCTGAAGAATGTCCCTATAAATAACCTCACTCAACCCTCACCAACATCTCCTTTTTAGATCAGTCTGCTGTCCAAGTATTCACTTTGATATATACAGTTTTTGTACAATCCTTTTCTTTAAAAAAAAATGTTGTTCTTAAAATGTTAAGTAAAATTGCAAGTCCTAAAACCTCTACTACAATTCACAACTACCTTCACTGAGCAAACTAATTATTTCATTACTCAGGGTTTGGTGTTTGTTAGTTTGGGGTTTGGATTTTGGGGGGGTTTTTTTTGTTTTTGTTTTTTTTAAAATCAAGCTGTATTTGTTCCTTTAATTTCTTGAGCAATCACTGCTATATTTGCATTTCCATTATACTGCTTGTATGATGATGTCAATCTACAGCCCTTCAGATCAGCTTTCCTATCTCTTTTTGGTGTATCGCTTGCTGGAATTTCGCTTGCATTGCAAGAATTAGGAAAAGTTAATAATATGTAGTCAGAGAGTTCCTCATCCAGTCTTTGGGACTCTTAAGTTTCCAGACCAATTTAATAGGTTTACTTCTGGTAAACATTATTTGACATCATTTTTATTTACAAAGGCAGTCAAAGCACAGCATAAACTTCATGAAATATGGGTGCATTCTCCTGCCTCTTTACAAAATGCATAAGTATCTAATGAAGAAGCACTTTTGCCTTTGTGTATGAACAGTTTTATTATCAAACGATGGGCTAATATTATTACTAGGATTTATTTCATTAATGCATCACAACTTTATTCTGAAGAGGCTGTAATCACAGAGGAAAAGACTCCTCCATAAATTCTGCAGGGAGAAAGTACAGCTGCTGTACCACAAATACTGATGGCCCCATTACAGATGCCATGGAGTAGCCAGGCAATAGCTCAGAAATGTTTTCTCATCTTAGAGAACAACATAGGAAGGGATGTGAGTTGAGAAACCTCTCTAAAAACACTGCACCTCTTCTTTTTCTCTGTAAAGATAAATGCACGTGTCCAAACAACTACTCTCAGCTTCCCCACCACACAGACTGATTTCAAGTGTGACAGCTCGAAATCTCCGTAATCTGAAATCATGAAAACACCCACAAATGACAGCATGAAGGTAAATTTATACCCTAGACTTACTGATACAGCACAGCTCAAGAGACACAAAGCGTTTTACTAAGAATGGAAAAATGTCCCATAAAAAACTCCATGCAGCACAGTGGGTGTTTAAACCTCGATGGCAGAAATGATTTACAGCCGCCCACAGGTGATCTGATTCCTTTTAAAAAGGCCTCAGTCAGGCAAGGAAGAATAAAATGAGACATTACAAGTGACAGGATGAAAAGAAAAGGCTTACTTAAGCGCTATTTTGTTAAAAATATGGAACGATTTTTAGGTTTTCTTTTTCTTTAAAGTGGGTGGAATTCTCTTTCCACAGAAACCTGTTTTTACCACTACTCATCAGTAAAGAAGAGGCTTCTCTCAGCATCTGACATTTAAAAAGGAAACAAAAAGGGAAAAATAAAGATCATGTTACGATAGTAGGGATCCACCTCCAGCAAGTTTTTCCAAGGCCTCCGAGAGGAAAACCCTTTCCGTTATGTAGAAATAGCCTCAATTGACTTTTCCACTCCTTTAACTGCTGGCCTGCAGCACATATAATCTCAAAAGTCTACCTTTAGAGCTGACCAAATTAACAACCACATCTTTTCCTTGGAAAGGGCATTTAAAAAAACAAAAAAACCCCCCAAAAAACCCAAAAAACCAAAACAACATACAAATATATTACAAATCCTCCCGAGGATCCTAAAGTAACAAGTGTTCACTGCCAGCAATTCCCAAGCTTGTTGTAGATGGATGAAATATTTTACTAGAACTTCAGATCCTTGGGCAAGACAGAGACGCATAGTGCTGTTAAACTTTAATGCTTTAGGAAATAATAACTGACATATTTGTAGTATTCTCTGTATACTACATAAACCACGACAATGTTATCTGCTTTGCAAAAATAAAATTATAGAAAGACTTAAGGTTTGCCAGTTTACTTTCTTGGCTAATGTAAATGGAATTTAAAATGAAAATTGGCTACCCAGGAGAGGCCATGACTACCTCAGGATTCAGAATAACAGTTACAAAGGTTTGTTAATCTCCTTCCCTGGAAACTCAAAGAGGGGAAAATTATCCTTTTCAAACAAAATTTGAGTTACTTGATACAAGAAGTCCAGAAATCATTTCTGCTGGAAAAAAGGCAAAGAAAGAAGTGAAAACCTGCACACCTAATTCATGAAGCCATTGCCTCAGAGGTGAAGTGCGGGTGAACACCACTGTCCAGCTGCACCTGTGCAGTCCTGAATGACACTTGTGACATGCCACAACCAAAAACTTATACATTTTGAAAGTAGTATTTGACACATCTTTCAGTTCCTTGCACCTTTAACGCTTATTTTTAAAGCACTTGGTCAAAGAAAACATTTTATACTTTCCAACTTGATGGGTAGAAATTTACTCATCTCCTCAAATAATGAACCAAGAGTTCTCATATTGATGTCTCAGATGATAACCTTCAAAGCAGTCACACTCAAACACCAAGCTGAACTACTAGTTAAAATCAGTTTTCTCCAAAAATCCCTGCCTGAATGGCACCTGTCTATTTGCATTCTCTTTGGACTTCGGGGTACATGAGTGTGCAGCTTGATGTGTAAATTAAACGTCTCCCCTTCCAACTGACCCCACATATAGCTATTATTTTGTTCTTACATGAACACAGATAAAGTTCACGTCCATAGTTTTCAAAATCTGCCCTGGGTCTGATCATTCATCCACACTGAAAAATTCTGCGTGTTATCCTGAGCTCCCACCCAGCCTCGAGCCAACAGAACAAACTATCAAAAAAATATGTAACAGTTCAAAACATGCCCTTGTTTTTTTCTTTCCATTTAGCAGAACTGTAACATATTCTGCTTCTTTTCACTGTGTTTTACACCATACTGTAACGTACTAACCATTTATTACAAAAACATGACACCTGAAAGTTTCTGGAAGACCTCTACTCGATTATCAATCATGGTCAAACTTCAAGCTTAGCCCCATTAGGCTTGCTTTAAAACTGCTTCTTAAACACACACGCACAAATCCCACGTACAATTAAAATTGGCTTTCTATCAAGACAGACATAACATATGGTTTGAATGTAAGGTATTAATTACTTAGGAATTGATCTGGGCAATTCCCACAGAGAGTAAATGGTACATTAACAAACAGACCCCCTAACGCGTGACAGCCTAAAAATACAGAGCATTAGAAAAGGATGGGATGGGAAAGGAGAATACATTAGGCAGTGACAGTGAAGACTGGACATACTGCTAACTAATACTCCTAAAAACAAGCTCTCTGTTCCATGTCTGTTAGGTACTGAGACCGAAGATACAGTCAGGAACTCTTGTTTTCACATGAAGAGTATATGCAGAGTCCCATTTCTCTGAATACAGCACTAACATGCAGCAAGAAACCACTTTCAAGCTCCTCTCCACAGTACTGCTCACCCCCAAGCTCTTTCAGCCTATTCTTGAAGGGAACTTCTGTCCTTCCAGCAGGACAAGGGGCAATGGGTGTGAGCTGGAACACAGAAGGTTCCGCTTAAACTTGAGAAAAAACTTATTTACAGTGAGAGTGACAGAGCACTGGGACAGGCTGCCCAGGGAGGTTGTGGAGTCTCCTTCTCTGGAGACATTCAAGACCCGCCTGGATGCCTTCCTGTGTGATCTCGTTTAGGTTCCTGCTCTGGCAGGGGGATTGGACTGGATGATCTTTTGAGGTCCCTTCCAATCCCCAACATTCTGTGATTCTGTGATTTCCTGCTGCAAGCCCATTACCAGACATTTGGACCACACTGCTCGGGTTTGTGTACAACCTAGACCTGTAATGGAGACTCATCTTTATGTCCATCACTGCCACTTGAATAAAACACAGCCACAATATCCAATGATTTTAAGAAGGCAAAACAATATCTCTACCCTCATATACTTTTAGGGGGTAAGAATATATGTATATGTCCTGGTTTTTAGCTGGGACAG